>NW_024386786.1:0-78466 GCF_900408965.1 Simochromis diagramma | reverse complement strand
TCTATTGTGCTGCGCATCTTTTCTTACTTCGCTATTCCTCTCGTTTCACCATCCTACCTACCCCCTGTTTTATTTGAAAATCTTACAAAAAAACACAATTGCTTCTTGAGGGTTGTCATTTCTCTAACTTGTGCATCTTTCGTCCCCCTGCCCTGCGAACTAGCAATCCATCTCTACGCTTACCAAGGCGAGTCCTAAGTAACTCAAAGCTCCTGTAGCCGCCAGAGGCCAGAGGATGCCAGACAGCGTTTGATCTTTTCACTCTGACTAATTGCTCAATTTCTTTTACCTTTCCGATCCACTTTTTTCCATCTTTTCTTTGCACACCTGTAGTAGGACTTTGCATAAGTTTTACTCTGCTTTGCTTCTGTGATCAATTTCAAATGCTCATGTTTTATTCGCTTCCACTTACTACGTTCCGCGTGTTTGTCGCTGCTCAAATAACCAATTATCTATATATGACTGCTACAAGTGCTGGGCAGATAAACAACAAGCTCGATATTTAAAGCTGCCATAGCAGCGTGCTTCCATGCGATTTCATGCTTTAAACCTAAAGGTGCATCGGCCATTATATTTTTTTTTACATTTTCAGACCAAAAAGCGCGACTTCAACCATTCTGCCACTCAAATTTACTACAACATTAAATGTAAATTTTTTGCCATTCCTCTGTATTTGAAGCGCAGTTGGAAACACTCATGCGCAGCTCCTCGTTTCTCTTCTTATTCCCAGCTGCAGAATGCTATGCCACCGTCGCACTGCCGGAGGTACTATACACTATATCATCTCATTCTCAGCCTTTCAAACAAATAACATATTTGACCTCGAAGATTATTTTTGTGCGCGTCAGACCAGACGCCCTGCGCCTCTCACTCTGCAATCATCCCAAAGGTGTATCCTTATTGTCGTGGGTTGAGTTCCTGGATTCAGTTATGGTCTTCCACACCAGGACCTTTGCTTTAGTGCACAGTTCGAGACAGGAAGTCATCCCCACACACTTCCCAGCAGCTGAATTATTTTTTCTAAGTGTGCGTAGGACTTGACTTTCAGCTGCGTTCAAGAGAAGTGCAGGAGACTGATGCCACTATCCGCTCCAGCCTGCCTAGCCCAACGTGATTATTACCCACCATTTCCGTGACCTCAAAACACTATTTATACAAAGAAACTCAACTCTATCAATAACCTTCAGATTCCAAATTAAACATAACTGAACTTAACGGAAATTAAGTGTCCAACCTGCACACATGCCCTCACACTGACCTGCACCTTTTTCTTTCCCTTGCAAACACCTGAGTTCTTCGCTAAATAGTCCCACTCTAATCCAACAATTTATCCTCTGCGACTATTCCATTTCAGCTAGGGTAGGCGGCTAAGATGAACATGATTATATCTCAAACCTCTACTCACTCCTCTTCTACTCTGCGCCAACCTTAAACTTCTTGTGGCTGTAATCAAATCATATACTAACAATTAAAATTCTATTTCGTCATTAACCCTCTAAATAACTTTTATTACCTAAATTATAAGAGCTTCCTATACCCCTTGCTTCCTTGCTCTGCGAAGCGTTCTCAGTCATCCATGGTCATCGCTAGTCAATAGGAGCTTGCAAAGAAACGCGTCTGGCACTTCTTCAAGCTTGCATTGAGAGATGTTCTCACCTACTATCCGAGAAGCCCGTTCTCTCAGTATCCTACGACGTCAAGGGAGGAGAGCACAGATATAAACCTATGTTTTCGTTTGTGGAGTTAACCCCCCACCGAGCGCCCAAAGCGAAAAAGGATCCACCTGAGACCTCCTTAATCGCCCTGAGCCAAGGTGCATGACACTGCGGCTGTGCCTGCGTCCCAATCCAGCCAGACGTTTTCGCGCCCGCGGCTTTCCTTGCTGCAAACCTAGGCCCCACCTTATCATGCAAATTTCCTGAGGTCAGATTATGCCCCCACAGGACTGTGAGTGCGGCGCATTAGTGCGTCGTGCCGGAGGCGGATCTCAAAACTGGCATTATAGACGGCTAGAGAGTTTGGGTCGTAAACCCCCGCCCTCTGTTCAAAGATGGATCGCTCACCATGTGCAACACCTCATCTCTGATAAATCAATAATCAATAAAGCCCCTATATTGCATAATGCCCGAACTGTAATGCCCCTAAATTCAACTGCTTCCTGCTTCATACATTTTTATGCATAGAATTTTAGGCTAGCCAAGAAGCATTAACGATTAAGGCTCTTGCGCACAGTCTTCAGAATCTTATCTCTGCCCTCAGATGATTTGGCTTGCGCCCTTTTTGGCCTTCCATCCAGGCCAGTGGCCCGCGGAGCTCGAGCCACTGTGCAGAAGTTTGCCCCCGCCTCCGAGTGCTGAAACGACAAGAATGAGAACTGCGCCACCCTCCCATCGTCTGAGTCCAAGTCATCAGCTGCCGAAAAAACATTTTCGGGAGCTGTTCCTAGCTACAACGTCAAGCATAATAGTCTTTGCCCCCCATGAGAGACGCAGTTACGGCTTATCTCATGAACAGCGGGAGCCCGCGATGATCAACAAACAGACTCCGTGCCATGGGGCTAGCGGCTGTGCGACAGCCTGCCCTACCAGTCAGCTTGTCTCGCAAGACGCAGAGAGCCATGCAGCCATAAAAGCCAAAGCCTCTCAATTTTACCGCCTGATCTATCGTCTGTCTACCTCCACCTATCGCCCGTTCATGAAAGCAATGCTAGATCCCGAAACAATCTGCTGAAGGTGAGTGGGCTGGCTGTTTTTCCTTACACCCTTATTAGCATAGGCGTGCAGCGCTCGTTACGGCCATCGGGAAGGACCGCGCTCCATGAGCCCTCACAGCTGCAGCTCATCCACATCGACATATGGAACCAGCACTTATTGTGTCTATACATGCTTAGCTTCAGATTTTCCTGTCTTCGGGTCTGCAACCACATTTAGGCCAAGTTTAGATTCTACAAAAAATAAGCCTAGAAAAACCAATGTCATTTCCCTGTGCCCTGAGCATGATCCACTTCAATTATAGATTAGATCTTAGCCTCGTGTAATTTGACAATGGTCAACATACTCACACATGCACCTCAGAATTAGTATTTTTCATGCTAAAACTCTCCTTACCCATTAATAGACACCTATAATCCATTGCATCCTTGCGGTGACGAGAACACTTCAACGTGAAACGGAAATAGTAGCACAATGACCCCAAACTGCAGCCAGTCAGCATCCTCGAAATGGACTGCGAGCGCCAGGTAAGCGATGACGCCCAGCTTAGGCTTTAATACACATAGGATTCACACTCTTTCCGTTGCCCTCAAAAAAGGTGAGCTGCTGCATTTTTCGAACAGCAACCCAACCGATCAAGTCCTTCACACAGTTCGCCAGCTGCACAATTGGGAGAATAACAAGAAATTAAACCAGCAAAATCGGTCTGAAAGTATCACAAATTCTCAGTCAGCTGAGACAAAGTTTCAAACCAATTGACAAACAAGGCCCCTCCAGTATGTGTCCCCATTACCGCCAATTCACAAAAAGGACTTCTTGCCTTCGAATTTAGCCAAGTAACTTCCAGTTTATGACAAATGACCTGCACTGCAAAGGTTTGGATAAGGCAAGGGAGTCAGATTGTTGACTGTGCACATCGGAAACATGGCATTAATACGTTGTTCTAGGCCCAGGACCTTCTGCCTGTAGTTCGAGGGGAACTGGAGAAAACCATACCAGTCAGAGCGGAAAAGCTTCCTCAGAATGGGGCTTGAAACTCTCCAGCACTAAGCCAAGTCTCTGTCGAAGAAACCATAAAACCAATTCACTAGATGCCGCTAACCCCGATCATTCTTAACTGAAAGTATTGTTTATTAGATGACTGCATTTTATAGAGTCCAAACGAACTTTTCTATCCTCACAAGAGCTGTCTGCTAGAGGGCAGCTCAATCGGCAACATGCTTCCCATCACTTCACATCGCAAACCGACCTGCGTCTGCTTCATATTATACTTTTTTTTATTATATACATTTGATAAGCATTCAAATATCTTAATTGAATCACCAGAATAATTTTCATCTAGCACAACGCAAAACGCACGATGGATAGCTAATCAAAAAGTATTGCTGCAGCACAATGAGCTGTCTATGCCAATCCCTTTTGGGATTTACAAAAGATAATTAGGAAGCCCAGCTCATTTACAGGCCTTTGACCAAAGACATTCAAAACAAAACAAACAAACCAAACCAAACACAAAAAGTTCCTATCTTAGTATGAAGTAGTACTTTAAATTGAAATTGTCATAACGATAACCTAGAAACCAAGAGTTCGCCTATAGACTATATTGCCCTTAATCAAAATTCATTTTAGTCTTATCTATCTGCTCGCAGTTTTCCTTTTTCATACATTTCAATAGTTGGTTAAACATTACTCCGCATCAGGTAACCCAGGTATGAGCCAGAAGGCCAAGATGATCCAACTGAAGCCCCCGTGATCGTTGTGGGCTAAAAATAATCCACCTGAATAGCCAGACAGATTAACCAACTTAGCCACATCTCAGGTTAAGATTTGCCCTCTCAGCAACGAAGACCTACACATCTCCCCCTTCATCTGAAAGCATCTAGATACGAAGCCGGCAGTAAACAAGTGTGGCGGTTCTAAAACACTCAGTGCCATCGCATAGAGGGCGCGTCTCGAGGTTTCATCATCTCCCACATTATGCATTTTTATCCACGTTTGCCTGGGAGGATGACTTGATATCAAAGAGTGCTTGGTCGTCATATACCACAAGAGCAGACACACATTGGCAACAAACACAGAATAAAACAATAGCAACTGCTAAGTAAGTTTCAGTAATTACAACAATGAGAAACTACTTCTTAAGTATGTATGGTGTGCCACACTTTAGGGTGCAAGAACACATAATGCTTAAGTAATCAGTATTGAGAGAGGGTTTACTCTTTTGTGCTAATATTTTGGGTTGAAAGAGGAGTGCTCATAGCTCACACAATCACTTAATCCCAGTTTTAACCCAGGCTAATATAACACAGTTACTGTACATTGATTAATACATTGATTAAAAGGCAAAGTGACAGGATTTGCTCTAAAGCTAGAGTGCATAGTTATTGTCTTCAAAACACTAAACTGTAGTGTTACAATCACTGCAGTTTAGTGTTTTGTCCAATTTGATGATGATGTTCTCATTTGCACCGGAAAAGTGAAACACACAGACATATTCGAACTGAGCTTTTTCAGCTTCCCATCGCAGTTTGGTGGTGACAGCCTGTGGTGATGTGGCGATCCACGTCACTGTTTGCAGGTCAAATGATAGAAGACTTTCTACATCATGCCCATACTGATTGAAGCCATTTATCTCTCCAGTCTCAACACCCCATTCACAGCTATTCATTCTTTGCAAAATATGAACACCTGAAAAAAGAGACAGATGAGATCTCAGCACATCTTACAACTGATATCCACTCCAGGTGCCGAGGATCGTTCTTCATACGGTTTTTAATCCACTCTGTTTTGAGTTCTGGTCCCCTTCCATTGCTGTCACAGTTACCTCCGTTATTGTTTTTTATTAATGTTTTATAAATGTTACTAATCTTTGTCACATTATTGAAATAAATGCGTGGCTTAATTTAGATTTTAAAAAAAGCGGAAAATATTACTTAGGCTAAACATTTGTAATTCTGTTAAAGCTCTGAAAAAATCTACTTCTTGCAACTTACATATATGTTATCGTTAATTGATGCATTCATCACTCGGTAACTTACAGAATCTTCTTGATAGGCAAACTACTTTGAGCTAACAGGAAGGCAACAATAACTCAAACAATCACCCATTACAACCAAGCAGAAGAACATCTTTGAATGAACAACATACTGATCTGAGAAATACAGGGCCAGTATCATCAAGTGCTGACACAGATACACAGATATATAAATTACATAGGAAAATCTATGTACTGAATGCATAATGTACTGAATATATGATATATATTGATAATAGCCACTGGGGGAGGGGAGCAGCTCTGCTTGCCTTTCTGTAAAGCCCACAGGTCACTGCAAAAACCCACGGTATGCTCCGCTTTCTCTCTCCCATCACATTCAGTGTTTTGAGCCTCCCCTGTGTTTGTGCAGCATGGCTGCAAATAAATCAAATAAATGTATTGTTTTGTAGATACAAAATATCATTTGAACTCTTTTAATTCCACTGACTGCAATCTGTCTGAGTGTATAACTGAAATCTAACAAAATTGTAAAAATCTATTTGAGTTTTTTGAGTTAATCTGAAATCATACAGATTAACTGTATGATTTCAGATTAACTCAAAAAATGTAAAAATTAAACATAATTTATGGACACCGTTTGATTTCTTTGCATGTAGCTATATTAACATTTATACATTTAATAAATCATGAAATTAATACGCGCATGTTCTCGTAACAATGCAACTAACTGTTTGCTCTTCATTCAGTGAAGTGAGCATCACACGCTGCTCATATAAAACATATTCTGACAAACAGCCGCACAGCTGAGGAGCCTTTTTTTTAAGAAACTTGAAGGATAACTTCCCAAAGTCTGACCTGCATCGGACCATCCGCTCAGTGTCCGTGGTTACCATGGTTACTGCAGAAGCTGCTATGAATTAAACAGTTGTCCCTGAGATAACTTACCGGAGACATGAATGTTTGTTTTTCCTTTACAAAAGAATTGGATGACTTGGATAACTTATAGGAGTATCAGACTCCACGTGCCATGTCCTCGGAAATCTGGACTCGTGTGGATTTTTCAAGGACAAACTGGTAAGAGTCGCACACCACTATACTGAAATAAAGAAGCTATTACTGAAATACACGTGCTGTATATTATAAACTATGATATAAAACTTATGGTTTAGTTATAAAGGACACCTTCCTAGTCTTATTCATGAGCAGTATCAGTTGTCTTCTAACATCCAAGAGTCTGCACGATGTGTTTCATAGGTCCTAACTAGAGATGGACGGTCCGATACTGACCTCAATTACTGGATCGGATATCGGAGAGAAATAAAAAATGTAATCCGATCCATTAAATATCAAAAAAGCACCTCACAAAACTTGCGACCTGGCGTAACTCGGCTCATAACCGTAGCACGTCGGAGCAGTATGCATCAAGTGATAGAGTGGCTGTGGCGTGCGGGACCTGTCGGTGGTCTGGTTGAGCATTTGGAGCCTCGCCACCAAACCGGCATTTCATCTCCAAGAAAGTGATCCCAGAGAGAAGTAAAGCAAGTGTGTAAGTTCATCTCTGAATGTTTGTAAAGCATTCCAGCGTTAAGCTTAACAACCGATATAGGAGCGACTGCCTCTTCTCTCCCCCTCCCTCTCCTGCTGCTACTTCAATCATGAAACTGATCAATGATCAGCTGATCGGCTTTTCTGTCGCGAGTCCATCTCTCTTGTTTGTTTGTGCCAGAAAGAGGAAACAAGCGGCTGAACAACAGCAGCATGTTTAAGCTTGATAATTTGTTGTTAGAATTTATTTAATATTCTTTCTACACCAGGATCTTTTTCTACGTAGCTGACGGCTGGTAACTGTGCAGGGGCGGATCTAGCAAAGTTTAACCAGGGGGCCGATAGGGCATGAACAGGGAAAAGGGGGCACAAAGATATACTTTTCTTTCTTATTCTCTTTTAAAATGTCTGGCTTTTAATAAATAATTATCTGAATCTTACACCCAAAATTTTAATCTGATGTAAAAGTATAGAAGACCATTACTGTATATAGTAACTATTAAGTCTAATATACCCTTGTAAGCTATAGTACTTTTTCCTTTGGGAAGGTACCATCTTTGCATTCTGCAGTTCTGTTGAAGAAAGATGTTGAATCTATTTAAATATTGTAGAAAAATAATTGATTTCTGTGCATTTTTTTCACACTGCATCAAATTAAAGTTGATTACGTCGATTAAGCATCATGAGGTGGGGGGTGGTTCCCTTTTTTATTTATTTTTTGCTGGGAGTTTGCAACCCTATTAGTTAGGTTGCTTACTCTTTTAAATACCAGAATAGGGAGGATGGAGCAGGTTTAAGTTTATTAGATTCATCAGTTTTGCTGAACTATGGAATATTTTGGGTGCAGTGTATTTTTTGCTTACAGGTATAACAGAATAGCATTAGTGTTTTTTTTTAAACTTGAGTTTGGACCCATACAAAATGCAGCAAGATATTAAAAAAACAGTTTTATTGATTATAAAACACACTATATTGGATTCATATTGGTATCTGCCGATATCCAAATTTATAATATCGGTATCGGACATAAAAAAGTGGTATTGTGCCATCTCTAGTCCTAACATGAGGATCCCAGAACCAAAAAATAACCCAAAGGGTTAAAAAGATTTCCACATTGATGCAGATGATGTATATGATTGTGGGACTTGTATAAAAAAAATGTATATGCCATATTTGTCTGTGAAGGTTCTCAGTCATCCAGGTCATCGTAGTCAAAGGAGCTTGCAAAGAAAAGCGTCTGGACTTCTTTAAGCTGCTTGAAGACGTTTCACCTCTCATCCTAGAAGCTTCTTCAGTTCTAAGGTCAAATGGCGGAGAGTCCAGATTTAAAACCCAGTGGGAGTATCCCCCCAAAGAGGGACAAAAGGACCCCCTGATGATCCTCTAATCACGGTGTGCAAACGGGTGTGGGTCCCAATCAGCCAGGGTTTCGGGTGAGCTCATTGTGAAACCTGGCACCACCTTATCATGCAATTTCCTGAGGTCAGATGGCCCAGGATGTGAGTGGGCGTTAAGGCGTCTGGGGAGGGAACTCAAAACTGGATTATAGATGGCAGACAGTTGGTGTCGTAAACCACCGCCTCTGTTCAAAGATGGTCGCTCACAGTGAACGTAAATGGCTTCTTTCACTCCTCTTTCAAACCATCTGTCCTCTCTGTCCAAAATGTGAACATTGGCATCCCATTTCACCGAAACAATAACGCAGCACAGTGTGACGTCAAAAAAGGCGCACACATTTGACGCTGCGCTTGTCTGGAGGAGGAGTTTTCGAAAATCTCCACCCTGGCAGGAGTTTTAAAAATCTCAGTTTTCAGTGACCAAAAACGCCAATTACGTGTGGACGAAAGGTGCAAAATATGGGTCTTCAAAAATACCCGGGTACATGTGGATGTGTGGACAAAGCCTAAGGCTACGTCCACACTAATTTTTCTCTCCGTTTTGGCCTCCCATCCACACTGAGATGGCGTTTTCACAGATGGAAAACACAGCGTTTTGAAAACACATACATTTCAAAAGGGTGCTTTTGAAATGTATTTCAAATTTGACCCTATGTATTTTTTTGACCCTATGCCACCCATATCCGATCATGGTATGACAGTGTGAACGGCACAAATCCGATATTTTCAAATCCGATCTGGGTCACTTTCGTATGTGGTACTGAATCCGATACATATCTGATGTTTTAGAAAGCGACTGCTGTTTGAACGGTCATGTCGCATTAAATCCGTCTTTTACGTCACTGACACAAGACAGACGCCAATTATCAGCGCCGGGGAAGCGCCCGAGAAGACATCGCGAACGCTTCCTGGCCATCCCGTGTAGATGTTAGTGAAACTGTTGGGAAGACAACGTGAACATGTTATTTGTACTGCATAATCTGCAGATTCTGACAGAAATCTGCAACTATCCTTTGAAGCACCGCTCCTCTCTAAAACAGCAATAAGGATCATTATAGGTTATCTACATTATTATGTAAATAACAAAATAACTTAAAGCAAAATTTGGGAAACGTAAAGTCCGAAGTCTTTCTATTAAGGGCCATCAGTCAAACAATATTGTTTGCTTTGGGTCTAAACAGAGCGCGTTGTGTATGACATCTTCTTTTGCGCATGCGGGCCGCATCGAGCGTTCACACTAGAGAGCGTTTGCTGTCGCATTTTATTTGTAGTGTGAACAAGCAGACAAAAAAAATTGGATTTGATCAAAAAATCGGAATTGAGCATTAAGACCTGCGGTGTGAACGTAGCCTAAGATAGCGGAGGGCATTATACAGCAGTTGTTTTGTTTGCTCTCAATTTTGACAGCCTATTAAAGATTAATATCAGTCTGTACATGCTCCAGATAGCTTTTCTTCAAATTCTTTAACTTTCACTCGCTTTTGCAACTTTGTAATTTTGTGTTACTTGCAGCAACAACTGTACCCTCATTGTTATTCCATTTAAAAAACTTGGTGCTTTTCCTCAACATTTGCTGCGACGTTTCAAAGAGCCGGAAAGTAAATAAGCGGCAGACAGAAATGAGGCAGGTCAAATCATCTTGGGTTTCACATATGAGCAGTACTGAACGTAAGCGTTTTCGGCTGTTTCAATGTGGACGCACAACTCTGTGAAAACGACTGAAAACGCTACTGTGGACGCGGAGCGTTTTCACACACGAAAACGCCTTTCAAATCTATCCGGGCTACTATTAAAAACCAAAACAAACAAACAAACAATAAAAAAAACCATTAAAAGTCACAAAAACCTACAAGGGCACTTACAACCACACACAGTCAAACAAAATACACAAAAAAGTATTAAACAGAAAAAAAAGTATACATCCTAGTAATTTGCACCCCCACAGGTGAACTGCTGCCTGAGCCAAATGTAGTTGTTGTGATATTTGATCCCAGCGCACTCCAAAGAGGAATGTAGAATAGTTCTGTGGCGACTGAAACAAGTCAAACATCGCTGTAAACAACCATCAAAACGCACGGGCAGGGGATCACGAAAGCCCGACTACTTGGGCACAACAATTATAAACCGTCTCACAAAATAAAACTGTAGACAGGACAAGATAGCAGTTCCTTAAAGGATGGGCCCAAAACAGCGGGTGCTTCAGGCGTTTCCCTCATCCTGACACATTTCTTTATATTTTGCTGGGCAAATTTGGTTACCAGGAACAGTAATTTCTTGACAAATGTGCAATCATACAGGTGTGGTGACAAGTTTAGATTCACTCCTTATGGGTATGAGTGTTATGGGAATTTGGGTTTTAATGATTTAGCTGAACTGTTTTTTGTTTTTTTTACCTGAATGGTATGATTGTACAGTATTGTATCTTTAATGACTTTAAGAAGCAAGAATTGGGTGCACACGTTTTTAATTTACTGAGGAGAACAAACGGCTATATGGCAGCTGTGTCACTGACAACTGACAATCTAAATGTTCTTGCTTAACAATGACTGTAAAAAAATCAACATTGATCAGAAACTTTTATTCCTCATTTATGCAAACAGATTGGAAAATTGGAATTATTTCAAATATACAGTTATGTTGTTTAAAAATGTTCAGTATAAATGAGTTTTTTAGCTTCAGCCTAACTGAAAATGTATACACAATCTGAAGACAAATAAAACAAAGCTCAAAATCAAGATCTTTTTTTAAATTTTTTGTTTTTTATTATTTCAATTCAATTCAATTCAATTCAATTCACTTTTATTTATATACCGCCAAATAACAACAAAAGTCGCCTCAAGGCGCTTCAGAGAAAAACCCAACAATCATATGACCCCCTATGAGCAAGCACTTTGGCGACAGTGGGAAGGAAAAACTCCCTTTTAACAGGAAGAAACCTCCAGCAGAACCAGGCTCAGGGAGGGGCGGCCATCTGCTGCGACCGGTTGGTAATTTGTTGGTATTTGTTTGGTAATAATTTCATGTGGTCTTTAGTGAACAGTTCCACAAGTTCTTGTTACTCTTCTGGGCTTTTAAATAAAGTGAGTAATCTTCTTTGTAACGCCACCATGTGTCAGGTAAACTTTAGCGTACACATGAAAACATCCTAGAGAAGATATTTGGTCTTCTCAATGGGGCCTTACTTTTGAAAATTCTGACAATCATTTTGTCAAGTCTTGGATTTCCATTATTCTATTAACCCCAGGACATTGTCAGCACCACTCCACTTTTCCCGGAGTTCATTGTTACTCTCACAGTGAGGTCTTCCATGTTCTCCAAGGAGATTTTCAAGATTTTGGGACACAATTTTAGCCCAGATCTTTCGGTAAGCCTCTGTATAACTCTTCAGCTGACGCCATTTCTTCAACCCCTTTATGTTGCTCATTGCGTGCAGAACCAGATCTCTGGCAAAGCGTTCCACAAGTTCTCTTTACTCGTCTCGGTTTTTAGATAAAGTGAGTATTCTTTTGGGTAATGCCAGCAGATGTCTGGTGATGTTGGGACAGTAATATCATCCTCAAGCTCTTCTTCAGACTTGAAATCAAATGTTTTTCCTTGCACTTATGCACTTTACAAAGATTGGTGAAAATGGCTTTCGCCATACTGGGCAGCCTCTTTGGACATAGATCCAAATGTTTTCCCTCAATTTCAGGCCAGATTTTCTCCATCAGACAATAACAGTTGGGAATCCTTGTGGAGTCTTTGTGTTTAGCAGAGACTTTCTCTAAGGCCCGTGAAACTACCAACTGAGTAAGTGCATAAACAAACATTTTTTCTGCAGACACATCATCAGATGCCAGACTGATGACAGAAGAAGAATCAACTTCTGACTCATGTACAGCTGGAATCACAGGCTTTTCCACGGGACAAGCTTCTATTTTGTCCCAGTGTTTTGTATCAGCTGTGGGCATACAGCTTTTCTTTGGTTCTGCTGTGGCTTGGGATTGTGTGTCCACATGCTGAAGACATTTGCCGGCCTCTGTCTTCAGTTCTGCAGCATCTGTTTTTTTCATTATCACCGCACTTGTCTACAGATATTTCTTTCAGGATGCTGTCTTTTCCTCCTTTTGCCTCCGTTTCCTTGCATTTATCAACGTCTGACTCATATGCAGCTGGCATTGCAGGCTTTTTCATGGGACAAAGTTCTATTTTGTCCCAGTCGTTTGTATCAGCTGTGGACTTTTTCTTCATACAGCTCTTTCTTGGTTCTGCTGTGGCTGTGGTTTGGGATTGTGTGTCCACATGCTGAAGACTTGCACTGGCCTCTGTCTCCAGTTCCGGAGTTTCTGTTTTTTTATTATCACCACAGTTGTCTACAGATATTTCTGTTACGATGTCTTCCTTTGCTGGTGTTACCCCTGTTTTCTCATGGGAATCAGCGTCCACTGACTCAAGACACTCCTCTGTCTGTGTGGACACCGGAGCTCCCTTCTCCATGGTTGTCTCTGTTGCATCCACTAACATGGAGCAAAGTTTCAACATGTCCTGTAACAAAGTGGAAGGCAGCTTAGAGTTGCAGTACTCTGGGTTTGACTGCAGAGATCTCCACTGTGGTACAATTGTACCAAAAAAGTAGTCGCTTAAGCACTTCCATGTTTCCACTGAGGAGTAACTGTGTGGAGTTGTCATGTTGAAGGTTGTATTTCTACTTCTTTGACTCTGAATTGGAGAAGTGGAAACAAATTGCTGGGGGGTTGATGTTGTGGCAGGTATGTCTGCTCTTTGTGAACTAAATGTGTTTAAATGTTGCTCGCTGTTCTGATGCATGAATGCGCTCTGAACTAAATCGCAGGTGATTATGGAGTTCTGGAGTTCTATTTATAGGCTCATGTCCTGTAGGCCCCGCCCACTGCCCTTTGATAATTGACCAAGCCCCGCCCACATCGAATGACTCTTGCCTAGCAACCGCTAGATGATAGTAGCACGGATGGGCGCAGCCAATGTGACGTCATCCAGTGTTCTTTGATCAAAGAGAAGTAAGTGTTGGCTTTCTTGCCGCTCAGCAATTGATAACAAAGAACCTTGAAATGTGTTTTTAGCTAAACTTTGACACAGCTGCAGGACATTAATAATAATGAGAAGCTACTTAATAATATATATATATTATTAAGTAGCTTCTCATTATTATTAAGTAGCTTCTCATTATTATTAATGTCCTGCAATAAATAGATAAATACAAAAAGGGATTTAAAAAGTGTGTAAGAGCCAAAGTGAATGTTTATGTTTTGTTTATTTATTGTGGTGGTACAGGTGTTTAGATTTTCCTGCACCTCAGGTGATCGCGTGTTATTTACGTGACACAGGCGTACTCATCAGGGAGGAGGTGGCTCTGATCGGGTGTTCACCCACTATTTTCACAACAGTGATGTGTATATATGTGTGTTGTGGGTGCACAAGTATGCATATATGTCTGTAAATTGTATATCTTTTGACGTATTACTGGGGTTAAATAAATAAAAATTACATGCATTATGTAATGTAATTGTATTGAATTTCTGAGGGAAGAAAAAGTGTTGACTATTAATTACTAAATAGTGGAAAGGGGGTGGGATTAAATAAGCTTATGCTTCTTCCTAGTCCTTTTGAACATGTAAGTTACTTATAAATATTGTTGCTTTGTTTTCCTTTTGTTGTTTGTCTCTTTTTTCCCCTGTTGTTTTTATTTAAACATGTTTAAAATAAAGATTCAATACAAATACAAATGCTCACAAACGATGTAAGTTAATACATGCGCTATTTGTTTTGATTGAAAGCAAACGTTTATTGTTTAAGTTTTAAATAAATACGTGAAACACAAGTGGGACTTAGTATGGCTTATTGGAGACGCGTCACAGTACAGAAACAAACTCAGCCGGCAGCGGCTTTATTTGTGGATAGAAGTCGCAACAATGGGTTAAGATATTTTCAAGATTTAAATTTAATTGCAGGCCGGCGTCCGTGCGTCTGTGATGTCTGGGCGGGCGATGCTTGGACCGACGCGGGACAGCAGCTCCTCAAACTGGGCGAGGGACAGACGGTGGTACCGCTGAAAGTGGCCGTCAGCCAGACGCATCTCCTGGAGCAAGTGGTGAAACTCACCAAACTGCTCACACTCGTGGAGGACCTGATGGACCCAGGTACGGTCAGGACGTCCTTTACGCCGCTGCTCTGCTCTCCACAGTAAATAGAGAAGGGAGACTCTCTCTTCAAACGCTAGATCGACAGCTGCCATCTTGCAAACATACCGTCTGGCACTACTTCCTCCCACATTTCTGGTTCACGCACGTGAAAATTGCATATTTTAAAGTGCGACCAGTACGCTTTGAACGCGTTTCGAGGTGCGAATGTGCAAGCGACCAGCTAGGGGCGTGTGGCGCTTTTTGGTCGCTTCTATTGCGTCCGGTGTGAACACACCGTTAGTTTCTTTTAAATTGTGAACAATAGATTTCTGGTAAAGAATTAAAAGAAGACAAAATTGTAAAAGCCCTTTCATGCTAACTTAGAAGAAACTTGGAGCCTAAATAATATTTCGGGGCAGGGGGGGATTGGTATGAAGGTTATATTTTTCACTTTCTGGAGAAAAATTACTGACACAATTTCGGACCATCTGCTCAAGCCCAACAATAACAAGCATTGCCCTGGTGATTGAGGATCAGATTGTCCTCAATGACGTCTGTGATTTCCCTAATGCAGTTGCACTTTTGCTTGGACTCATCTATGCACTTAACCTGGACTATCTAAAGGAGTTAAGGTACACTTTTGAAGTAATTCAAAAGGTGTTCGTGGGTCTTGGTACTCAGTGCTCTGCCTGGGGTTCATGCTTTAAAGAATAATTTGCTGAAACAGTGGGCAGAAAAGTGTTCGTGATAACAAAATCTGTTCTCATGCTGGGGTTTTTTAAGTAACCCAGTGCTATGATTTGACCATGATTTGGTCAATAAAGGCATCTTAAAAGTCACTGCATACACTTCAGTAATTATTTAATTTATTTCTTTTTATATTCATACTAGAAAAAAAAGCAATATCTGACTAATATTTCATATTATCAGTTCCATTGATATCGTACAGATAAAAATATTGGTAACAGCATTGTTTGTTTCTGTGGGTATGTTCTTGGTATCTTAGCAGTTCTTGTCATTACCGCTTGATTATAGTACACCTGAACTATCCAGTGCTGGCTCTGCACTTAGGATGTATCATGATTTAATAGTTAGTTAGTTTTTATTTTCATGTGCTATGAAACAAGTGTGTGTTTCACTTTACATGTTTGAACCTTAGGGGTGACACAGGACTTTGTATTGCTAGAAAAACTTTTTAATTGTGGACCCTTTGCTGTCAACTATTTTAATGTTTGATATTGGCAGACCTTAAAGAGATCATAGTTTTGTTTTATGTATGGTAATGTTCAAAGTCGTTGGCCCCTCCACATTTCTTTATATTTTGCTGGGCAAATTTGGTTACCAGGAACAGTAATTTCTTGACAAATGTGCAATCATACAGGTGTGGTGAAAAGTTCAGATTCACTCCTTATGGGTATGAGTGTTATGGGAATTTGGGTTTTTAATGATTTAGCTGAACTGTTTTTTTTTTTTTTTTACCTGAATGGTATGATTGTACAGTATTGTATCTTTAATGACTTTAAGAAGCAAGAATTGGGTGCACACGTTTTTAATTTACTGAGGAGAACAAACGGCTATATGGCAGCTGTGTCACTGACAACTGACAATCTAAATGTTCTTGCTTAACAATGACTGTAAAAAAATCAACATTGATCAGAAACTTTTATTCCTCATTTATGCAAACAGATTGAAAATTGGAATTATTTCAAATATACAGTTATGTTGTTTAAAAATGTTCAGTATAAATGAGTGTTTAGCTTCAGCCTAAACTGAAAATGTATACACAATCTGAAGACAAATAAAACAAAGCTCAAAATCAAGATCTTTTTTTAAATTTTTTGTTTTTTATTATTTCAATTCAATTCAATTCAATTCAATTTTATTTATATAGCGCCAAATAACAACAAAAGTCGCCTCAAGGCGCTTCAGAGAAAAACCCAACAATCATATGACCCCCTATGAGCAAGCACTTTGGCGACAGTGGGAAGGAAAAACTCCCTTTTAACAGGAAGAAACCTCCAGCAGAACCAGGCTCAGGGAGGGGCGGCCATCTGCTGCGACCGGTTGGTACTTTGTTGGTATTTGTTGGTAATAATTTCATGTGGTCTTTAGTGAACAGTTCCACAAGTTCTTGTTACTCTTCTGGGCTTTTAAATAAAGTGAGTAATCTTCTTTGTAACGCCACCATGTGTCAGGTAAACTTTAGCGTACACATGAAACATCCTAGAGAAGATATTTGGTCTTCTCAATGGGGCCTTACTTTTGAAAATTCTGACAATCATTTTGTCAAGTCTTGGATTTCCATTATTCATTAACCCCAGGACATTGTCAGCACCACTCCACTTTTCCCGGAGTTCATTGTATACTCTCACAGTGAGGTCTTCCATGTTCTCCAAGGAGATTTCAAGATTTTGGGACACAATTTTAGCCCAGATCTTTTCGGTAAGCCTCTGTATAACTTCTTCAGCTGGACGCCATTTCTTCAACCCCTTTATGTTGCTCATTGCGTGCAGAACCAGATCTCTGGCAAAGCGTTCCACAAGTTCTCTGTACTCGTCTCGGTTTTTAGATAAAGTGAGTATTCTTTTGGGTAATGCCAGCAGATGTCTGGTGAATGTTGGGACAGTAATATCATCCTCAAGCTCTTCCTTCAGACTTGAAATCAAATGTTTTTCCTTGCACTTATGCACTTTACAAAGATTGGTGAAAATGGCTTTCGCCATACTGGGCAGCCTCTTTGGACATAGATCCAAATGTTTTCCCTCAATTTCAGGCCAGATTTTCTCCATCAGACGATAACAGTTGGGAATCCTTGTGGAGTCTTTGTGTTTAGCGGAGACTTTCTCTAAGGCCCGTGAAACTACCAACTGAGTAAGTGCATAAACAAACATTTTTTCTGCAGACACATCATCAGATGCCAGACTGATGACAGAAGAAGAATCAACTTCTGACTCATGTACAGCTGGAATCACAGGCTTTTCCACGGGACAAGCTTCTATTTTGTCCCAGTGTTTTGTATCAGCTGTGGGCATACAGCTTTTCTTTGGTTCTGCTGTGGCTTGGGATTGTGTGTCCACATGCTGAAGACATTTGCCGGCCTCTGTCTTCAGTTCTGCAGCATCTGTTTTTTCATTATCACTGCACTTGTCTACAGATATTTCTTTCAGGATGCTGTCTTTTCCTCCTTTTGCCTCCGTTTCCTTGCATTTATCAACGTCTGACTCATATGCAGCTGGCATTGCAGGCTTTTTCATGGGACAAAGTTCTATTTTGTCCCAGTCGTTTGTATCAGCTGTGGACTTTTTCTTCATACAGCTCTTTCTTGGTTCTGCTGTGGCTGTGGTTTGGGATTGTGTGTCCACATGCTGAAGACTTGCACTGGCCTCTGTCTCCAGTTCCGGAGTTTCTGTTTTTTTATTATCACCACAGTTGTCTACAGATATTTCTGTTACGATGTCTTCCTTTGCTGGTGTTACCCCTGTTTTCTCATGGGAATCAGCGTCCACTGACTCAAGACACTCCTCTGTCTGTGTGGACACCGGAGCTCCCTTCTCCATGGTTGTCTCTGTTGCATCCACTAACATGGAGCAAAGTTTCAACATGTCCTGTAACAAAGTGGAAGGCAGCTTAGAGTTGCAGTACTCTGGGTTTGACTGCAGAGATCTCCACTGTGGTACAATTGTACCAAAAAAGTAGTCGCTTAAGCACTTCCATGTTTCCACTGAGGAGTAACTGTGTGGAGTTGTCATGTTGAAGGTTGTATTTCTACTTCTTTGACTCTGAATTGGAGAAGTGGAAACAAATTGCTGGGGGGTTGATGTTGTGGCAGGTATGTCTGCTCTTTGTGAACTAAATGTGTTTAAATGTTGCTCGCTGTTCTGATGCATGAATGCGCTCTGAACTAAATCGCAGGTGATTATGGAGTTCTGGAGTTCTATTTATAGGCTCGTCCTGTAGGCCCCGCCCACTGCCCTTTGCTAATTGCCAAGCCCCGCCCACATCGAATGACTCTTGCCTAGCAACCGCTAGACGATAGTAGCACGGATGGGCGCAGCCAATGTGACGTCATCCAGTGTTCTTTGATCAAAGAGAAGTAAGTGTTGGCTTTCTTGCCGCTCAGCAATTGATAACAAAGAACCTTGAAATGTGTTTTTAGCTAAACTTTGACACAGCTGCAGGACATTAATAATAATGAGAAGCTACTTAATAATAATAATATATATATATGTATATATATATATATATTATTATTATTAAGTAGCTTCTCATTATTATTAATGTCCTGCAATAAATAGATAAATACAAAAAGGGTTTTTAAAAAGTGTGTAAGAGCCAAAGTGAATGTTTATGTTGTGTTTATTTATTGTGGTGGTACAGGTGTTTAGATTTTCCTGCACCTCAGGTGATCGCGTGTTATTTACGTGACACAGGCGTACTCGTCAGGGAGGAGGTGGCTCTGATCGGGTGTTCACCCACTATTTTCACAACAGTGATGTGTATATATGTGTGTTGTGGGTGCACAAGTATGCATATATGTCTGTAAATTGTATATCTTTTGACGTATTACTGGGGTTAAATAAATAAAAATTACATGCATTATGTAATGTAATTGTATTGAATTTCTGAGGGAAGAAAAAGTGTTGACTATTAATTACTAAATAGTGGAAAGGGGGTGGGATTAAATAAGCTTATGCTTCTTCCTAGTCCTTTTGAACATGTAAGTTCCTTATAAATATTGTTGCTTTGTTTTCCTTTTGTTTGTTTGTCTCTTTTTTCCCTGTTGTTTTTATTTAAACATGTTTAAAATAAAGATTCAATACAAATACAAATGCTCACAAACGATGTAAGTTAATACATGCGCTATTTGTTTTGATTGAAAGCAAATGTTTATTGTTTAAGTTTTAAATAAATACGTGAAACACAAGTGGGACTTAGTATGGCTTATTGGAGACGCGTCACAGTACAGAAACAAACTCAGCCGGCAGCGGCTTTATTTGTGGATAGAAGTCGCAACAATGGGTTAAGATATTTTCAAGATTTAAATTTAATTGCAGGCCGGCGTCCGTGCGTCTGTGATGTCTGGGCGGGCGATGCTTGGACCGACGCGGGACAGCAGCTCCTCAAACTGGGCGAGGGACAGACGGTGGTACCGCTGAAAGTGGCCGTCAGCCAGACGCATCTCCTGGAGCAAGTGGTGAAACTCACCAAACTGCTCACACTCGTGCAGGACCTGATGGACCCAGGTACGGTCAGGACGTCCTTTACGCCGCTGCTCTGCTCTCCACAGTAAATAGAGAAGGGAGACTCTCTCTTCAAACGCTAGATCGACAGCTGCCATCTTGCAAACATACCGTCTGGCACTACTTCCTCCCACATTTCTGGTTCACGCACGTGAAAATTGCATATTTTAAAGTGCGACCAGTTCGCTTTGAACGCGCTTCAAGGTGCGAATGTGCAAGCGACCAGCTAGGGGTGTGTGGCGCTTTTTGGTCGCTTCTATTGCGTCCGGTGTGAACACACCGTTAGTTTCTTTTAAATTGTGAACAATAGATTTCTGGTAAAGAATTAAAAGAAAACAAAATTGTAAAAGCCCTTTCATGCTAACTTAGAAGAAACTTGGAGCCTAAATAATATTTCGGGGCAGGGGGGGATTGGTATGAAGGTTATATTTTTCACTTTCTGGAGAAAAATTACTGACACAACTTCGGACCATCTGCTCAAGCCCAACAATAACAAGCATTGCCCTGGTGATTGAGGATCAGATTGTCCTCAATGACGTCTGTGATTTCCCTAATGCAGTTGCACTTTTGCTTGGACTCATCTATGCACTTAACCTGGACTATCTAAAGGAGTTAAGGTACACTTTTGAAGTAATTCAAAAGGTGTTCGTGGGTCTTGGTACTCAGTGCTCTGCCTGGGGTTCATGCTTTAAAGAATAATTTGCTGAAACAGTGGGCAGAAAAGTGTTCGTGATAACAAAATCTGTTCTCATGCTGGTTTTTTTAAGTAACCCAGTGCTATGATTTGACCATGATTTGGTCAATAAAGTCATCTTAAAAGTCACTGCATACACTTCAGTAATTATTTAATTTATTTCTTTTTATATTCATACTAGAAAAAAAAGCAATATCTGACTAATATTTCATATTATCAGTTCCATTGATATCGTACAGATAAAAATATTGGTAACAGCATTGTTTGTTTCTGTGGGTATGTTCTTGGTATCTTAGCAGTTCTTGTCATTACCGCTTGATTATAGTACACCTGAACTATCCAGTGCTGGCTCTGCACTTAGGATGTATCATGATTTAATAGTTAGTTAGATTTTATTTTCATGTGCTATGAAACAAGTGTGTGTTTCACTTTACATGTTTGAACCTTAGGGGTGACACAGGACTTTGTATTGCTAGAAAAACTTTTTAATTGTGGACCCTTTGCTGTCAACTATTTTAATGTTTGATATTGGCAGACCTTAAAGAGATCATAGTTTTGTTTTATGTATGGTAATGTTCAAAGTCGTTGGCCCCTCCACATATCTTTATATTTTGCTGTGCAAATTTGGTTACCAGGAACAGTAATTTCTTGACAAATGTGCAATCATACAGGTGTGGTGAAAAGTTCAGATTCACTCCTTATGGGTATGAGTGTTATGGGAATTTGGGTTTTAATGATTTAGCTGAACTGTTGTTTGTTTTTTTTTACCTGAATGGTATGATTGTACAGTATTGTATCTTTAATGACTTTAAAAAGCAAGAATTGGGTGCACACGTTTTTAATTTACTGAGGAGAACAAACGGCTATATGGCAGCTGTGTCACTGACAACTGACAATCTAAATGTTCTTGCTTAACAATGACTGTAAAAAATCAACATTGATCAGAAACTTTTATTCCTCATTTATGCAAACAGATTGAAAATTGGAATTATTTCAAATATACAGTTATGTTGTTTAAAAATGTTCAGTATAAATGAGTGTTTAGCTTCAGCCTAAACTGAAAATGTATACACAATCTGAAGACAAATAAAACAAAGCTCAAAATCAAGATCTTTTTTAATTTTTGTTTTTTATTATTTCAATTCAATTCAATTCAATTTTATTTATATAGCGCCAAATAACAACAAAAGTCGCCTCAAGGCGCTTCAGAGAAAAACCCAACAATCATATGACCCCCTATGAGCAAGCACTTTGGCGACAGTGGGAAGGAAAAACTCCCTTTTAACAGGAAGAAACCTCCAGCAGAACCAGGCTCAGGGAGGGGCGGCCATCTGCTGCGACCGGTTGGTAATTTGTTGGTATTTGTTGGTAATAATTTCATGTGGTCTTTAGTGAACAGTTCCACAAGTTCTTGTTACTCTTCTGGGCTTTTAAATAAAGTGAGTAATCTTCTTTGTAACGCCACCATGTGTCAGGTAAACTTTAGCGTACACATGAAAACATCCTAGAGAAGATATTTGGTCTTCTCAATGGGGCCTTACTTTTGAAAATTCTGACAATCATTTTGTCAAGTCTTGGATTTCCATTATTCATTAACCCCAGGACATTGTCAGCACCACTCCACTTTTCCCGGAGTTCATTGTATACTCTCACAGTGAGGTCTTCCATGTTCTCCAAGGAGATTTCAAGATTTTGGGACACAATTTTAGCCCAGATCTTTTCGGTAAGCCTCTGTATAACTTCTTCAGCTGGACGCCATTTCTTCAACCCCTTTATGTTGCTCATTGCGTGCAGAACCAGATCTCTGGCAAAGCGTTCCACAAGTTCTCTGTACTCGTCTCGGTTTTTAGATAAAGTGAGTATTCTTTTGGGTAATGCCAGCAGATGTCTGGTGAATGTTGGGACAGTAATATCATCCTCAAGCTCTTCCTTCAGACTTGAAATCAAATGTTTTTCCTTGCACTTATGCACTTTACAAAGATTGGTGAAAATGGCTTTCGCCATACTGGGCAGCCTCTTTGGACATAGATCCAAATGTTTTCCCTCAATTTCAGGCCAGATTTTCTCCATCAGACGATAACAGTTGGGAATCCTTGTGGAGTCTTTGTGTTTAGCGGAGACTTTCTCTAAGGCCCGTGAAACTACCAACTGAGTAAGTGCATAAACAAACATTTTTTCTGCAGACACATCATCAGATGCCAGACTGATGACAGAAGAAGAATCAACTTCTGACTCATGTACAGCTGGAATCACAGGCTTTTCCACGGGACAAGCTTCTATTTTGTCCCAGTGTTTTGTATCAGCTGTGGGCATACAGCTTTTCTTTGGTTCTGCTGTGGCTTGGGATTGTGTGTCCACATGCTGAAGACATTTGCCGGCCTCTGTCTTCAGTTCTGCAGCATCTGTTTTTTCATTATCACCGCACTTGTCTACAGATATTTCTTTCAGGATGCTGTCTTTTCCTCCTTTTGCCTCCGTTTCCTTGCATTTATCAACGTCTGACTCATATGCAGCTGGCATTGCAGGCTTTTTCATGGGACAAGCTTCTATTTTGTCCCAGTCGTTTGTATCAGCTGTGGACTTTTTCTTCATACAGCTCTTTCTTGGTTCTGCTGTGGCTGTGGTTTGGGATTGTGTGTCCACATGCTGAAGACTTGCACTGGCCTCTGTCTCCAGTTCCGGAGTTTCTGTTTTTTATTATCACCACAGTTGTCTACAGATATTTCTGTTACGATGTCTTCCTTTGCTGGTGTTACCCCTGTTTTCTCATGGGAATCAGCGTCCACTGACTCAAGACACTCCTCTGTCTGTGTGGACACCGGAGCTCCCTTCTCCATGGTTGTCTCTGTTGCATCCACTAACATGGAGCAAAGTTTCAACATGTCCTGTAACAAAGTGGAAGGCAGCTTAGAGTTGCAGTACTCTGGGTTTGACTGCAGAGATCGCCACTGTGGTACAATTGTACCAAAAAAGTAGTCGCTTAAGCACTTCCATGTTTCCACTGAGGAGTAACTGTGTGGAGTTGTCAGGTTGAAGGTTGTATTTTCTACTTCTTTGACTCTGAATTGGAGAAGTGGAAACAAATTGCTGGGGGGTTGATGTTGTGGCAGGTATGTCTGCTCTTTGTGAACTAAATGTGTTAAATGTTGCTCGCTGTTCTGATGCATGAATGCGCTCTGAACTAAATCGCAGGTGATTATGGAGTTCTGGAGTTCTATTTATAGGCTCATGTCCTGTAGGCCCCGCCCACTGCCCTTTGATAATTACCAAGCCCCGCCCACATCGAATGACTCTTGCCTAGCAACCGCTAGATGATAGTAGCACGGATGGGCGCAGCCAATGTGACGTCATCCAGTGTTCTTTGATCAAAGAGAAGTAAGTGTTGGCTTTCTTGCCGCTCAGCAATTGATAACAAAGAACCTTGAAATGTGTTTTTAGCTAAACTTTGACACAGCTGCAGGACATTAATAATAATGAGAAGCTACTTAATAATATATATATATATATAATATATAGATATATACATAATATATATAGTATATATTAGTAAGTACTTCTCATATAATAGTAATATAATGTCCTGCAATAAATAGATAAATACAAAAAGGGTTTAAAAAGTGTGTAAGAGCCAAAGTGAATGTTATGTTGTGTTTATTTATTGTGGTGGTACAGGTGTTTTAGATTTTCCTGCACCTCATGTGATCGCGTGTATTTACTGACACAGGCGTACTCTCAGGAGGAGGTGGCTCTGATCGGGTGTTCAACCCACTATTTTCACAACAGTGATGTGTATATATGTGTGTTGTGGGTGCACAAGTATGCATATATGTCTGTAAATTGTATATCTTTTGACGTATTACTGGGGTTAAATAAATAAAAATTACATGCATTAGGTAATGAATTGTATTGAATTTCTGAGGGAGAAAAAGTGTTGACTATTAATTACTAATAGTGGAAAGGGGTGGGATTAAATAAGTTTATGCTTCTTCCTAGTCCTTTTGAACATGTAAGTTACTTATAAATATTGTTGCTTTGTTTTCCTTTTGTTTGTTTGTCTCTTTTTTCCCCTGTTGTTTTTATTTAAACATGTTTAAAATAAAGATTCAATACAAATACAAATGCTCACAAACGATGTAAGTTAATACATGCGCTATTTGTTTTGATTGAAAGCAAATGTTTATTGTTTAAGTTTTAAATAAATACGTGAAACACAAGTGGGACTTAGTATGGCTTATTGGAGACGCGTCACAGTACAGAAACAAACTCAGCCGGCAGCGGCTTTATTTGTGGATAGAAGTCGCAACAATGGTTAAGATATTTTCAAGATTTAAATTTGATTGCAGGCCGGCGTCCGTGCGTCTGTGATGTCTGGGCGGGCGATGCTTGGACCGACGCGGGACAGCAGCTCCTCAAACTGGGCGAGGGACAGACGGTGGTACCGCTGAAAGTGGCCGTCAGCCAGACGCATCTCCTGGAGCAAGTGGTTAAACTCACCAAACTGCTCACACTCGTGGAGGACCTGATGGACCCAGGTACGGTCAGGACGTCCTTTACGCCGCTGCTCTGCTCTCCACAGTAAATAGAGAAGGGAGACTCTCTCTTCAAACGCTAGATCGACAGCTGCCATCTTGCAAACATACCGTCTGGCACTACTTCCTCCCACATTTCTGGTTCACGCACGTGAAAATTGCATATTTTAAAGTGCGACCAGTTCGCTTTGAACGCGCTTCAAGGTGCGAATGTGCAAGCGACCAGCTAGGGGTGTGTGGCGCTTTTTGGTCGCTTCTATTGCGTCCGGTGTGAACACACCGTTAGTTCTTTTTAAATTGTGAACAATAGATTTCTGGTAAAGAATTAAAAGAAGACAAAATTGTAAAAGCCCTTTCATGCTAACTTAGAAGAAACTTGGAGCCTAAATAATATTTCGGGGCAGGGGGGGATTGGTATGAAGGTTATATTTTTCACTTTCTGGAGAAAAATTACTGACACAACTTCGGACCATCTGCTCAAGCCCAACAATAACAAGCATTGCCCTGGTGATTGAGGATCAGATTGTCCTCAATGACGTCTGTGATTTCCCTAATGCAGTTGCACTTTTGCTTGGACTCATCTATGCACTTAACCTGGACTATCTAAAGGACTTAAGGTACACTTTTGAAGTAATTCAAAAGGTGTTCGTGGGTCTTGGTACTCAGTGCTCTGCCTGGGGTTCATGCTTTAAAGAATAATTTGCTGAAACAGTGGGCAGAAAAGTGTTCGTGATAACAAAATCTGTTCTCATGCTGGTTTTTTTTAAGTAACCCAGTGCTATGATTTGACCATGATTTGGTCAATAAAGTCATCTTAAAAGTCACTGCATACACTTCAGTAATTATTTAATTTATTTCTTTTTATATTCATACTAGAAAAAAAAAGCAATATCTGACTAATATTTCATATTATCAGTTCCATTGATATCGTACAGATAAAAATATTGGTAACAGCATTGTTTGTTTCTGTGGGTATGTCTTGGTATCTTAGCAGTTCTTGTCATTACCGCTTGATTATAGTACACCTGAACTATCCAGTGCTGGCTCTGCACTTAGGATGTATCATGATTTAATAGTTAGTTAGTTTTTACTTTCATGTGCTATGAAACAAGTGTGTGTTTCACTTTACATGTTTGAACCTTAGGGGTGACACAGGACTTTGTATTGCTAGAAAAACTTTTTAATTGTGGACCCTTTGCTGTCAACTATTTTAATGTTTGATATTGGCAGACCTTAAAGAGATCATAGTTTTGTTTTATGTATGGTAATGTTCAAAGTCGTTGGCCCCTCCACATATCTTTATATTTTGCTGGGCAAATTTGGTTACCAGGAACAGTAATTTCTTGACAAATGTGCAATCATACAGGTGTGGTGAAAAGTTTAGATTCACTCCTTATGGGTATGAGTGTTATGGGAATTTGGTTTTTAATGATTTAGCTGAACTGTTTTTTGTTTTTTTTACCTGAATGGTATGATTGTACAGTATTGTATCTTTAATGACTTTAAGAAGCAAGAATTGGGTGCACACGTTTTTAATTTACTGAGGAGAACAAACGGCTATATGGCAGCTGTGTCACTGACAACTGACAATCTAAATGTTCTTGCTTAACAATGACTGTAAAAAATCAACATTGATCAGAAACTTTTATTCCTCATTTATGCAAACAGATTGAAAATTGGAATTATTTCAAATATACAGTTATGTTCTTTAAAAATGTTCAGTATAAATGAGTTTTTAGCTTCAGCCTAAACTGAAAATGTATACACAATCTGAAGACAAATAAAACAAAGCTCAAAATCAAGATCTTTTTTTTATTTTTTATTATTTCAATTCAATTCAATTCAATTCAATGTTATTTATATAGCGCCAAATAACAACAAAAGTCGCCTCAAGGCGCTTCAGAGAAAAACCCAACAATCATATGACCCCCTATGAGCAAGCACTTTGGCGACAGTGGGAAGGAAAAACTCCCTTTTAACAGGAAGAAACCTCCGGCAGAACCAGGCTCAGGGAGGGGCGGCCATCTGCTGCGACCGGTTGGTAATTTGTTGGTATTTGTTGGTAATAATTTCATGTGGTATGTTTATGTTTATGTTTATGTTTAAATATGGTAAAAATGCTAATAATAGTTGTATAATTATAATATATAACAGTAATGTGAAATTGGAAAAAGAGTGACATTCTCCCATCATCTGCCCAGGGATTTGTAAAAGGCACTTTTTGCTAAATAATTGTAAATTTCAGGTTCGTTATCCACATATTTGGTGCTGCCTCTTTTGATCTATGAAGCCAGTAAAATGGCACAAATCTGAGTGTATAATAGCTAAGGGAGGGTGGCAGTTTTTTCCTTTGTATCTTATTAGGCCATCCCTGACTAACTTTTCCTCCAGTCAATAAACGGTAATGATATTTCTTTTACTATTCTGAGAGCACAAAAACATCAGAGCACCGTGTTTCTCACTTTCATCATTGCTAATTTTATTTTACCCCAATTGGTCCTGATCGTTGATTTATTCAGTTTGGTGATGATGTTGTCCTCCACACCAGAGAACTGGAACACACAGCTGTAGCTCGTCCAGTCTTCAGATGGCACTGATGAAGCGTTCATGTTAACACTTAACTGGAAGGTCCCGTCATGGTTGTGGAGAATCTCTCCTTTCTCCACATGGTCTTGGATCTCCACTCCATCCTTCCTCCAGAACATCATGGCTGTATTAGGATAGAAACCTGTAGCGTGGCAGGTGACTAGAGCGAAGGGAGTCTTCTGGAGGAGAGACACTGTGGGAACCACTGCAGAGAAAGATGTATTTAAAAAAGACTTAATACATCTTTGTAAATGGATAATGCTCCACAATTTGATTTGAAGTTTGTGAATCTTATAACTCAAGGAGGAAGCCACTAAGGATTTTGAAATTCATACCATAGTTGCACTTCCTAAAAATAATTTTTTGAAGGAAAAAAGATAAATCATGTTAAATCATGAATTACCTATGTGATATCTATCAGTTTGGAAAGCTTTAAAAGCCTCTTTTGTCCCTTGCTCCCTGGGTCCTAGACATGTCTTTGTGTTTTGCCTCCCGTTTCTGTTTCCATGTTCCCATGTCTGTTCCTCCCCCCGGGTCCCAGTGTTAATCCGTGCATCTAGTCTGCATCTTAGTTTGTTTCCCATTTTATTTTGACAGTCTCGTGTCCCATATTCATTTTGTTCAGTTTTGCTTCCTCCTGTGTCATGTCTATTCATCCCAGTGTGGTTTCCACTTCCCTCATCACCCTCGTCATCTATGTGTATAGATTGTGTGAGTTTCCCTGTGTTCATCGTCAGATCATCTGCAATCCTTCCCTGTGTCTCCATGCTCCCTTGCACTCCAGGTTTCTGATTGTTTAACTTTCCCAGTTTACGTTTTCATGTTTTTTAGCACCCAAAATAAAGGGTGAACATTTTGTTAAAAGGTCTAGTTACTCTTTTAGTGTCTGCATTTGGGTCCTTATAAGCCACACGGTCTGCAGCCTCAGACCGTGACAGGTGGTTATGAAAGAAAAGAACTCAGAACAACATCTAAAGAACTGCAGGCCTCTCTTGCTTCAGTTAATGTCAGTTTTCATGATTTAACAATAACAAAGAAAAAATGGCATCCACTCAAAAGTCCCAAGGCAAAAGCCACTGGTTAAAATCAGCCTAAATGTTTTGCCATTTTCTCTTTAAAAAACAACTGTATTGTAATGAAGATAATCCAACATAAAGTGAACATTACTACATGCATTTGAAGACGATGTGATTCTACCTGTTCTCTGCAGGGAGAAGTTCCCACTGTCCACATACATCTTCAGCCACGTTGGACACATCTGAGTGAGGAAGTTTTCATTGTGTTTGAGTACAGACCTGTCAGTGTCCCAGGTCTGTTTGGTAATGAGAGCTTCTGGGTTCAGTGCAATCCATGTCAGTGTCTTCACATCAAATTCAAGAAAATCCTCTCCATTCCATCCTTACTTTATCACACCTGTCACCTCACCAGTGTTTTCATCCCATCCACAGCCACTTATTATCTGTAAAATCTGGACACCTGAAGAAAGACAGAGAAACAAAAATTGCACTGAACTATCTGAATATTCTACATTATGTGGCACATGAAAAAGGAAACTGGGTCAACCCAGGACTGATCTGACAGACATCCTGCATATAAACTCTAAGACGAAGAATTTAAGGTTAATAGTATTCAAGACATTCTTTTAATACACATATAAATTCAGCAAATCTATTATTTTGTCATGTTTTTAAATCATATTGACGTTGTAAGGTTTGATGACTTAAGACTTTAAATATTTAACAATTTAATGATTAACAAAATAATTTTACATACATCAACTTTATTGAGGTATATTTATGATTTATAATGATGCAATATAATATATAATATAATGATGCAATACCAAATTCTATGTGCAATAACCCAACTGTATATACATAACACTATTTATTACATATTACTTTTTTTTAAAACCGGCTTGTATATTTGTAAATTTTATATATATTTTTTCCCTCTGTTAATACTGTCCATGTGTATAAAGTGCTGCAGAACTGTGCCCCCACCCCCATTCTATTCTATTCTATTTAATCTAAAGAATAACATTTAATACTGCACCTCCACTTTGGTTGAACTGCTGCTTCAAACTAGAAATCTGGGTTCTGAAGAAGCTTGGCAGACTCACAAAACACTGCTGAGTGAACATCTCCAACATCTGAGCCTTTTTATCAAATATTGTCTTCATCCAGTCCTGTCTTGGTTCCAGTGTCTTGCTGTTTCTGTCACAGTATACTGTCTGAATGCCATCGATCACTATAACACCCATAAACTCTGAGATATTTGAGTCTTCATAGGATCCAGTGAAGAAACTATTTAGTGAGTGTTTTGCTGTGGAAAGAATATATCTCATATTAGTAAATAGTTAAATAGAACATATAATATTATCAGAAATGTTTCCTTTAGTATAATTCAGCAGATTCTTACAAAACCTTAATTACAAGAGATCCAACTCTGTGAGTGTGATCAATTAAAAAATAGCCTTACATAAGAGAACATTAATCTTATTTATATTTCGATAAATACATGGTGAAAAAAACTGCGTCCGACTAAAATGTGGAGGAGTAACAGCTCTACTCTGAGCCCCTCCCAAACTCCCAAGCTCTATTTCTAAGGCTGAGCCAAACCAATCTTTCAAGAGACGTCATTTCCACTGCTTGTATTGGTGATCTCATTCTTTTGGTCACTATACCTAGAACTGTCCATGGGTGAGAGTAGAAACATAGATCGACCAGTTAATTAATAGCTTCACTTTCATGCTCAGGTCTCTCTTCTCCACAATAAATCTTCGTGTCTGTTGTCATTCGACAGTGTCTCTTCATTCTTGAAAAAGACAGTGAGGCACTTGAATTCCTTCACTTTGAGCAGTAACTAGTTCTAGTTGAGTGGACATCTTTTTGCAAATTTAGACCATGGTCTGAGACTTTGAGGTACCACTTCTTATCGCAGCTACTTCACATTTGAGTGCAAGCCATGCCAGTGTGAGTTGCAGGTCATCGCTCGATGAAACCAACTAAACCACATCGTCTCCAAAAAGCAAAGACAAGATTCTGAGGCCAATCATCCAGACACGCTCTGTTCCTTTGGTTATACCTATAATTCCAGATTCTTTCTCCAGGTATCAGACTCATCAATCAGTTTTGGACAGGCGGTAATGCTTTGCTTCTTGTGCCAACAATAACAACATATTCATTTTACAAAAAACTTGTATGTTTTCTTCACATAAGTGTTGTGAAATTTCTCATACATATGTTATAGAAGCTTGTTTGATTTAAGATGGACTAACACATACTTCTTTTTACAGCCATTTTTTTTCCAATAAAAATATTGCAAAAGAAGATGAACTATTTGGACTTGTGAATATGTAAACTGGAAATAATACAGAGATTAAATATGTGTCAGCAACTGAAAAACAAATTTAGAAAAATAATTTAAAAACTTATTCAGTTGTTAGAAAACTTTGTCAGTGTGCATCTGATATAAAACCTAGAACATTTATAACTTTGCAGATTTTATGATGTAAATATGTCAAAATATTTTTTGTGGTTACAATAAAATTCAAAAGACAAACTAAAAACCATGAATGATAAAACATGGAATTCTATATTATTCTTATCGTTTCAGAAAAGATTTAACTGTTTTAATCTGAAAATGAACCACCACAGAAGAAGAGAAGCCACAAAACTAAGGTGAAAAGACCTTTTTAAAATGATTGAGTGTATTTAATTTAAATAATTATTAATAGCTCAGTTTCGTTCTGCTGCTATCTGCTAAAACATGTTCTTGCTTGCCTGCACCTGACCCGCATTGCGAGATACTACCTGTTTAACCCAGAGAATTTTTACTGCTCACTGGCACATTTTACTGTTTTTACTAAGAACAATCTTATATTGCAAATTCATACGTAAAATATTTTATATAATTAATTATGATCTTACTTGCAGATGCTGTGTGACAGAGAAAAAGCAGAATCATTATCTTCATCATGTTTAGACCTCTTGAATCAAACTGAAGAAGTGAGAGACGAGTCAGGTGGTTTTACAGGTTTGTCAGTATGAAAGTATTTCCTGGTCTGTTACACATTCTAAGTATTTGAGGCATGTTAAACTCCGACACCCTTCAGTTGAATTTTGACAAACAATCTCTGAGCTTTAGTGCCACAAATATAAAACCTACTTTCAGCTCCATGGCTACAAGGGATCATCACTGCATCACAGCAGCTCTGCACATTTGATTTGGCAGACTCTCACACCAGATGCCTTTTTGACAGAACTATGAAAAGGGTTTGACTCGACAGCTGGAAACAATGCAGTGTCCTTTTACTTACTGAAGTTTTCTGCTTGTCTGGTGCTAAAGTCCAGAGCACATCATATTACACCAAATTTGACACACTTCACATGATGCAACACCTCATCTCTGTAAATCAATAATCAATAAAGTTATATTGATAATGGAACTGTAACTGCTAAATTCAACTGATTCTGTTCATAATTTTTATGCATAGAATTTCTAGGCTTAGCCAAGAAGATTAAGATTAAGGCTCTTGGACAGTCTCAGAATCTTATCTCTGCCTCAGATGATTTGGTTGTTTTGGCTTCATCAGGCAGTGGCCTCGAGCTGGCACTGGAGAAGTTTGCAGCTGAGTGTGAAACGACAAGAATGAGAACTGGCACCTCCTAGTCTGAGGCCAAGGTCCTCAGCTGGAAAAGGCTGGAGTGCCCACTACAAGTCAGGGATAAATTTTTGCCCATGTAGAGGAGTTTAGGTATCTCGGGACAGGGGAGCGGGAGATCAACAAACAGACTCGTGCCATGGCTGTAGCAATGTGGACAGTGTACCAGTCAGTTGTGATGAAGAGAGAGCTGAGCATAAAAGCAAAGCTCTCAATTTACCAGTTGATCTATGTCTCTACCCTCACCTATGGTCATGAAAGAATGAGATCCCGAAAACAATCTGTGAAGGGTGGCTGTCCTCACCCTTAGAGATAGAGTGAGGTGTTCGACCATTGGGAAGGGGCTCAGAGTACAGCTGCAGCTCATCCACATCGAAAGGAACCAGACTATTGTGTTATACTGTTGCTTCAGATTTTCGGTGTCTGCAACCACATTAGGCAGTTTAGATTAAAAAGAAATAAGCTAGAAAACCAATGTCATTTCCTGTGCTGAGAATGATCACTTCAATTATATGATTAGATTTGCCTCGGTAAATTTGACAATGGTCACCATATCACACATCACCTCAGAATTTATTTTTTCATGTAAAACTCTTACACCATTAAAGAAACCCTATAATCCATCGATCCTTGGGTGAGAACACTTCAAAGGAAAAGGAAGAGCTAGCACAATGCACAAACTGCAGGTCAGATCCTGAAATGGACTGGAGGCCAGTGTAAGGAGGCCAGTATAGGTTTAATGGGATCACACTCTTTCTTGCCCAAAAAAAGGTGAGCTGCTGCATTTTGAACAGCAACCCAACCGATCAAGTCCACACAGTTGAGCTTGACAATTGGGCAGAATAACAAGAAATAAAACAGCAAAATGGTCTGAAAGTATCACAAATCTCAGTGAGACAAAGTTTAAACCAATTGACAAAACAAGGTCCAGTATGTGTCCCTGCAAATTCAAAAAAGACTTCTTTGTTGAATTTAGCAAGTAGTATTCCAGTTTATGACAAATGACTGCACTTCAAAGGTGGAGGAGGGGTCAGATGTTGACTGTCGACATCGGAAACTGGATTTTAATACAGCTGTTAGGCCCAGACCTCTGCCTGTAGTTCGAGGGGAACTGGAAAACATACAGTCAAGAGGAAAAGTTCTCAGAATGGGGTGAACTCTCCAGCACGAAGCCAAGTCTCTGTCAGAAACATAAAATCCAATTCACTAGATGCGAAGGATTCATTTAACTGAAAAGTATTGTTTATTAGAGATCTAGCATTTATAAGAGTCAAACGAACAATTTTCTCCTCACAAACTGTTGTAGAGGTGCAGCTCAATGGGCAAATGTTCCCATCATTCACATCGCAACACCTGGTCTGTTCTATTTACTTTTTTTTATTTATACATTTGATAAGCATTCAAATATCTTAATGAATACAGAATATAGATCTAGCACAAAGCAAGAAAGCACGAGATAAAGCTAATCAAAAAGGTATTGGCTGAAGCAAATTAGTGTTATGCCAACCCTTTTAACAAAAGATAATTTAGGAAGCAGCTCATTTACAGGCCTTGAAGCAAAAGAATAAAACAAAACAAACAAACAAACAAACAAAACAAAAAAAGTCCATCTTAGATGAGTAAGTACTTTAAATTAAATTGCATAACGATAATCCACGCAAAACAACCAAGAGTTTTAGTCTTATTATTATTATTATTGCTCTTCTTCATTCTTGATTTATACATTTTTCTAATCTCTGGTTTTAAACATGTTTTAACCACCAGCAAGTTAGGTAAACCCGGATGAGCAGGAAAGGCAAGATGGATCCACTGAAGCCCCAGTGATCGTTGAGTTGGGAAAGAAAATCCACCTGAATAGCAGAAAGAATTAAACCAACAGCCACATCTCAGGTAAGATTTAGCTCTCAACAGAAGACCTACACATCTCCCCCTTCATCTGAAAGATTAGATGACAGCAGGCAAGTGAACAAGTGTGCCGGTTTAAACACCAGTGATCGTAGAGGGGTTGAGGTTTGATCACCCACATTATGCTTTATTCAAGTTTTGTGGGATGACTTGATATCAAAAAGTGCTTGGTCGTCATATACCACAAGAGCAGACACACATTGGCAACAAACACAGAATAAAACAATAGCAACTGCTAAGTGAGTTTCAGTAATTACAACAATGAGAAACTACTTCTTAAGTATGTATGGTGTGCCACACTTGAGGCTGCAAGAACACATAATGCTTACAGTAAGTAATCAGTATTGAGAGACAACCTGAATGTTAATGTGGGTTTGACTCAAAACATCAGACTTGTGTCCATCCTGACGAGCTCGCACAGAAGAACATGTGAAACACAAAACAGTTGATACTGTGAGTCAGATCTGTGATGAAGAAACTCTCCTGTAAATATTCAAACTGGGAAGTAGTTATTAAATGAGAATATTTTAGTAAACTGCAGTACTGATATATGTATGTATGTAGATTGCTCAGCTACATTCTTGGTCACAGAAATATTTCACATGATTTGATCTGAAGATTTAAAGTTTAGTTCATCAAGTCTTTAACTTCATCTTTGTGACATAAATTATTCTGACATTTACACTTTTTAACCTGCACTGATGTTCTGAAAGAGACATTTTTAGTGTCTCCTATGTTGAGAAAGAAAGTTTAGTTTTTCTTTGGGTTATTTTATCAATTCTGACTTTGAAGAAAACCAGGACGGGTCTCATCATGGGTCACATGCAGGTTACAATAATCTGTCACCATGTTTTCTACTTCTTCTACACCCAACAGCAAAGATCATCACAAAATCCAACATGATGGAAAATAATGCAGCTGCAACAGACTTTAAAACTATTTATAACAGGGAGCAGCTGTTGGCTGTGATTCTATTTTTAACTTATTGCTTTTTCTTTTCTTTTTTTAGTTGTTTTCATTTTTTTACATTTACACTCTGATGTGATACAGCACATGTGATTCTCTCAGTCAAAGTTACTGAAGCAGAGATTTTCAGTGTATGGAAGCATCACTGCTGAAGCTGAAGGATGATTATCAGACAGAAGAGCAGCTGAATGGAAACACATGAAAACCACTATTTGAAGACCTCAGTTTTTATTTGAAGTATTAAAACCATCAACAGTGCCACAAGCATGAAAACATGAAAACTATCAAAGCAATACAGACACAGAGGGAGCAGACTGAGAGAAGCTGCAGACTAAAGCCAGTATCAGAGTCCCAGTGAGTCAGCTCAGGACTGGGAACACTGGTCTGTCATCAGAGTCTCTGAGAGTGGAGTGTGGGAGCCCTGGGTGGCCTCACAGGTCACAGAGCCCACCTTCTCCCACTGGTCTGCAGGGAGCCTCAGGGTGCTGCTCCAGCTGTAGTGGCCGTCATTCTGCAGCGCCCCGGGGCTCCTGCTCTCCTCTCCACTGCTGCTTCTTCCATCCACCTTCCAGGACAGCCTCCAGTCTGAGGGGAAGCCCTTGTTGGCCACACACATGACTGTAGCCTTCCCCTGCTGCAGCTCCTCACTAGAGGGCGCCAGCACGGTCAGGGAGGGGGGGACTCGGCCCACTGCAGAGAGAGAGAGAGAGATGTTAGAGAAACTGGGAGTTTGGGTGAAACTGCTCTCCAGATGTTTCACTTCCCTCTCTGAGCTTGGTAACAATGGTAACAGACAGGCTTCACTGCTGAACCATGGCAACAGACGAGTTTCAGTACCAAAGATAAAAATATTAAAGTGTTTCTTTGACTTCTGATGTTCTTGTCTATAATCTGTGAACTATTTCTTATTTCTACAATTACAATCAAAATAATCAGAAAAATAAATTTGTCAGAATTTTATCATAACTCAAAAATTAAACAATTTTGTATATAAAAATGGAAAAAAACAAACAAACTTATTTTTGGTATATTTTGGAAAAATAACTTAATTACAAATTAAATCTCATAAACTGAGCCCAAAGTGGTCAGCATGCTTTTAGAGCAGGGGTGGGCAACTCCAGGCCTCGAGGGCTGGTGGCCCTGCAGGTTTTAGACGTGTCCTTGAACCAACACAGCTGATTTAAATGACTAAATTAGCTCCTCAACATGTCCTGAAGTTCTCCAGAGGCCTGGTAACGAACCAATTATGTGATTCAGGTGTGTTGACCCAAGGTGAGATCTTAAACCTGCAGGACTCGAGGCCTGGAATTGCCCACCCCTGTTTTAGAGTATGGTTAAATGGTAACCATATGGCAGTATAGTAATTTTAAATCTTCATCAAAGGCGAAATGAAATGGATGACAAATTATTTGCAGATACTTTGGCAAAAGGTTAAAACATAGAAACAAAAATGTGCCATCTATGAACTGTTTTTGAAGAAAAAATTCTAAAAAAAGTTTTAAAAATTTAAGTTTCATTGAAAGAAAATGCTCAAAAAGATTTTAGTGTGAAATAATAATGGCATCATAATTGCATAACTTGTAGAAAACTGCACTTTTGTGTTGCACTGTCTTGTGTCTGTATCACTCCGTTCTGTTTTTGTAGTTCTTGTATACTTGCACTTTATTATAGTCCTATGTTGATTTACTGTTATATGTAGCACCAGGGTCTTGGAGGAACGCTGTCTCATTTCACTGTGTACTGCACCACTGTATATGGCTGAAATGCCAATAAAGCCACTTGAACATGTTACATGTCAGTCGTGACTTGAGTGTGTTCAAAGCAAAAGGAGATAAAAGACCACAAATAAGCAGATTATCAGTAAACCGCCTGACATAACACAACACTCATCCACAAGAAAAACTCAGTAAAACTGGCAAAGAACAACAACAACTGGTAAGCTGCCTGAGTCGCACACAGTGGAGCGCCGGCGGAAAAATAAAATGTCTCTGTTATGGGTCGAATATTTCACATTTCTATCAAGTAAATTATTCCATGCTGTGTTTCAAATTAAACTGAAGAGTCGTGAGTTCATTAGTCTTTGGTGAATAAATAATGACATCGTCTAATATGCCATGTGTCGTTGTTTCTCTCAAACTATATTTACCAAATTTGGACTCTTTTAACTCTAACACATCGATCCAAATTCACCCACAGATGTTCAACTGTCTTAAAGTCTGAAGGACTTGAAGGACACTTTATATGATTTATGTCAAAGAACAAATGGTGTCATAAAACAGCTGAGCAGGCAGGCAGGAAAAGACTCAAATGCAGACTCCCAGGAACAGGACGTAAAATCAAAAAACAGCTTTATTTGCTGAATGGAAATACAAAACAAAGCTAGACTGGGGGAAGTATAAACTACAAACACAAAGAGGCACACAGGGAAACACAGCCATGAGGGAGGACGCAACACGAGGAACCCAGCTAATGCGAATAACCACAACGAGACAAAACGACCATGGAAACACAAGACCTTCACAATAAAACAGGAAACATGATGCGGGAGCGGAGAAGAGGCAGACGAAAGGGAGTGAGGGAACACGAGGGAGAGAGCAGACACGACGGGCTGGGAAACATAGATAAACATGACGGAATGAAACACAAGGAGGAGAAACAAGGCAAAAGAACTCACACCACAATATAAACACAGACACACAGAGGGAGACACAAAGGGCAACGACACAAGGGGAAATCTAATAACCAAATCTAAACAGAACAATGCAGGCATTAAAGAATGATCCTTAACATAAACAAGTAGACTTAACATAATACAAAAAAATGACAAAAACACAGGAAACGCAAACCGCTTGGTCGAATGAGCCAGGACAATGACAAGTGGTCTTGAATCATTTCAGCAAAATGCCCCTGCAGGAGAAAAGCCTTCACATCTCCTCACTGCACGAGTAAATTTTGACTTAATTTCTCATCTGTCTATAAATCATGAAGGGTTCATGTGAGTCACATGCCAAATATGCCATGACAACTCTTTTTAGACACATCACATTGATCCAAGTCTCTGTGTGTGTCAGTCAGATCATTTCCATAGAGGCACTTTGCATCAGCAGCACCATGCTCCAGTGCTCTGGGAGAGTTTATAGTCCTGAGAGTTGAACACTGGATGACTGACAGCTGTCCTTCATCACAACAGAAGCCACAGAAATCCTCCTCATCAAAAACATGACTTTGATCTGCGTCCTCATCTGGACTCTCCTCTGCTGCTGCTTCACAGGTAAAGTCCAGAGAATCAAACTCCTCTCCTCTATCAACATCTGTCCCTCTGAAATGAAGCCCACAAAACCATGAAGCTGCTTTATGTTTTTGTCTCTGTATCCTCAGAGTCCAGAGGACAGATCACAGTGACTCAGCCTGGAGCAGTGAGCTCTGCTGTGGGAGCAACTGTGAGCATCAAGTGTACGACCAGTCAGAATGTTCATTATTATTCCACCGTATCCAGCCGCCACCACTATTTAGCCTGGTACCAACAGAAAGATGGAGGAGTTCCTAAACTTTTCATTTATACTACTAGCAGTCGACAATCAGGGATTCCAGCTCGTTTTACAGGCAGTGGATCAAACTCTGACTTCACTCTGACCATCAGTGGAGTCCAGGCTGAAGATGCAGCAGTTTATTACTGTCAGAGTTTTCATTGGCTGAACAGTCAAGCTGTGTTCACACAGTGAAAAACAGTCGTACAAAAACCTCCCTCAGTCAGACTGAACAGAAACTGAAGTGACTGCTGCAGCTGGAAGATACTGCAGAGACTGATACAGTTCACTGAGGACACACACACACACACACACTTTATCATATTCTCCGTGTTCTTTAAAGAATCTGATTTCAAAATGTAGATTTTACAGCTTTCCACATGTGAAAAACTCTCTTGAAACCTGACACTTATTTTTCACAGCTCTAAACACTGAAACTAATTCTCAGCCTAAAACGCTTCAAAAACACTTCAGATTCATGTAGTTGTGTTTTGAATTTCACAAAAATATTAAGTTCTGGAAACTGTACCAGCATTTTTTTCTATGTTTTTTTTTAATTTCCGAAGGAACATGTCCATTGTTAAGACCCTGCCTACACATACAGGTTATTTTTAATGAGTTTTTATTTCTATTTTGGAATTCTGTCTACAAATAATGGTGTTTTAGGAAGTTTTGAAAATCCCTTCCAGGTAGAGAAGACTGTGCTCTGTGCTGTTCTCACTGTGAAGGCTTCTAACTGGTAAACATTACCATTCAATTCGGGTTTTATCACCATGTGTTGCTTTGGTTCACTTTTGACATGTTTCACACACACACACACGTTTTCAAACGACTTCACTGACATTTATTCGTGAACAGTTAAATGAACTTCAGTAAATGTTTCCCCATCACTGCTTTTCTCAGTTGCTTTGGTGAAAGTCTTACATCAGGAACGTCATTCTCACCACTCTTAATGCAGCTCTCAAAATATGTAAGGCCTTTTTCACCACACAGACTCATCTATGCAAAAGACACTTCATAAAACACTTTCACCATCGTTTTAAGACATCAAAACAGGTTTTTTTGTTTTGTTATTTTTCTCAAAACCTCACCTACTTTGGAAAGAGTACTACAAAAAATGTAGGCCTAATGTCACAAGGGGCCAAAGGCCTGTACGCAACTGGACTCAAGTGCTGGACCACATGTGGAGACGGTTGAGTTTGCTTTACACAAATCTTTATTTGGCACAAAAACACAGAGTTATACTTGCCGTGGGATTCATGACAAGAAAACGTAGCGTGGTGGCCTAAGGTGGCGTGGTGATCAAGAGGAAGAGAGGAAAAGGGGGTTAGTGGGTTCACAGACTTCTCCAGGTGTGATTGAATTTTAAAGAGGAGTATGGCTTATGTTGCAGGTGGAGCTGGTGGTACTTTGAGGGGAGTAGGTGAAGGTCCAGGTGAGCTGAACAGAGTTAAGATGGGGCTGACCTGAGCTCCAAGTGATCCTGTGAGAAGCAGTGGCAAGAGGGCAGCAGGTGTGATATTGAAATCCTTCCCAGGTTACGGAGCATGAAACTGCAGTGAGTATGGCCGAGTGTCCATCTTAGCTGAAGAGTGGACCAGAGAGCTGTAGCAGAAGAAAAATGAGGTAAGTTCATAGACTTGGGCAAGGAGCATGAAGCATGGTAGCCTGTTACCACCGAGGGTAAGTTGGCAAACTAGCAGTGAAGAGACGGCAACGCTGGTCTTAAATATCCTGAGTAGGTTGCTCCAGATTGGCTCCATGTGAGGAGATGATGGCTCTGCCCAGGGGCAGACACAGGAGAACATGGACTTAGTGGAAATTTACCAGCAGCTCACCCGGACTGTGACAGCTAATGAGAAGTTTAAAACTGTTTTCAGAAACAAAAATCAAGTCTGATGGTTTTTTTGTATTTTTTTTAACCTTAAAAAACTGATGAAATGGAGAAAAGCAAAATAATACTCATTAAACTATATGTGTGTTCTGTTCACATCACCGACACATTCTCAGCCTGGCTGGGGGGCTTCTTTGCCCAGCCTGGAGGCTCCCGGTGCAGACGGCTCCCTGTGATAGTGTTTCCTCACCTGGCTCATGTAAAGATTGATTGATTGATTGATTGATTGATTGATTGATTGATTACTACAGTGCCGTGATCTTCCTCATGCTGTGTGTGTTTTGTTAGATTCTTCCCAGTTTAGGTTTTGTGGAGTTTTCTGTTCAGCAATAAAAGCTGCCATTTTGACTTCAGTCCTGTTTCCAGTGAGTTTGAGTTTGGGTCCAATTCCTGCCTGGACACAGCCCGATCACGACAGTTGTGAGCTGTGAGTTGTGGATCAACAAAGTAACAAATCCCGTTATTAGTGTAGAAACAACAGCAGTGTGGATGTGTGTATAAAAACAACGAGAAAGGCTAATTTGATTGGGGAAAAGCATCACTGATTTGAGAACTGCACCAAAGCGACTGAGAGAAACTGTAATATATGTTGGAGGTGGATGGTACTGGAGGAAATCATGTTGTATCATGCTGTTTGAACCATATTTAATTTTGGATCACACCCATCTGAATGGTGTCCTACAGCAATATTTTAAAATTGATATTGAACTTATTTTAAAAAATAATCAATTAGTAGTTCTTCAAACACATCAGGATCTGCGTGGGGTACAGAATGTTGTAAAAACATGTAGTGAAGTCCAGACGTTTACTTTTTCACATTGTGCCTCTAAACTTGGTCAGATGATTTCCATAGAGAGGCACTTTGCATCAGCAGCACCATGCTCCAGTGCTCTGGGAGAGTTTATAGTCCTGAGAGTTGAACACTGGATGACTGACAGCTGTCCTTCATCACAACAGAAGCCACAGAAATCCTCCTCATCAAAAACATGACTTTGATCTGCGTCCTCATCTGGACTCTCCTCTGCTGCTGCTTCACAGGTAAAGTCCAGAGAATCAAACTCCTCTCCTCTATCAACATCTGTCCCTCTGAAATGAAGCCCACAAAACCATGAAGCTGCTTTATGTTTTTGTCTCTGTGTCCTCAGAGTCCAGAGGACAGATCACAGTGACTCAGCCTGGAGCAGTGAGCTCTGCTGTGGGAGGATCTGTGAGCATCAAGTGTAGGACCAGTCAGAATGTTTATAGCAACAACTATATGTTCTGGTTCCAACAGAAAGATGGAGGAGTTCCGAAACTCCTCATTAAGTATGCTAGCACTCTAGAATCAGGGATTTCAGATCGTTTTACAGGCAGTGGATCAAACTCTGACTTCACTCTGACCATCAGTGGAGTCCAGGCTGAAGATGCAGCAGTTTATTACTGTCAGAGTTTTCACTGGCTGAACAGTCAAGCTGTGTTCACACAGTGAAAAACAGTCGTACAAAAACCTCCCTCAGTCAGACTGAACAGAAACTGAAGTGACTGCTGCAGCTGGAAGATACTGCAGAGACTGATACAGTTCACTGAGGACACACACACACACACACACACACACACACACACACACACACACACACACACACACACACACAAAGCTATAGTGAAACAATATTTCCAACATAATTACTGGATTGTCCCATTAGCAGCAGGTTCTCTAACTATTGCAAACAAGAGCTTAATAACATCTAAAACTAGACGGCGTTGTTTGAAATGTGGAAAGAAACTGTCATTTTAATAAGTCACTAACTTTAAGCTGATATTCATGTCTAAAGTTGCTTTAGTAGTTAAGTGATAAGACTGAGTTTGTGTACCTGGCCAAAAAATAAATATATATTTAGTGTGAGAATGAATAAGATTACAGACTTTGTTTTACAGACTCTTCACTTCATGGTGACTTGACTATATTATGACTCTTGTTATTTTACAGGAGATGAAAAAGTGTGTCTGTGTTTTGTCAGGCTTGTCAGTGATCATTGCTCATCTGCCTTCACACACATATGACCTTGAGTGAAATCCCCTTCTTAATCCAGAGGGTGATGTCAGCCCACCCTTTGCGACTATAACAGCTTCAACTCTCCTGGGAAGCCTTGCCACCAGGTTTAGGAGCAGGGCCGGCTGTAGGCTGGGGCAAGAGGGGGCCACACCCCTTTAAGCCAAGCGTTTAGAAGTTGAGAAAGAAAATAATAGATTGCCCACAAATTGAATATCGACAAGAGTTACTACAGTAAATTTCCCTGAAAAAGGCACAAATGAGATGATAGGTTTCACGTCTCGTTCGCTCTTTCACTCTGTGTCCTGTTTGTGCGCAGGCTCACAGCACTCGGCAGAGAACACCCACTCACCCTCCCCCCAGCTAAACATCTAATCACTGTTAGTATGTAAATAACCCGTGTCAGGTTTTTCAGTGGGCAGGGCAGAGCAAATGTGACCAGCTAATTTCTGTTGTCAAAATTATAATGACTGTAACTGATACTGAATTATTTTAATGTTCTTCATTGTATTTGTTAGAAATATATAAATATTTAATTTTCCTTTAATTGAAGGACTTTTTTGTGAAACTTGGTGGAGCGGAAGTAATGTTGAGAATAGACTCGTTTTTTAGTGACACAAAGCAAGTAAAGCACAGGTGCACCGCGGGTGTTGCTGTGATGTTTCTACATGTAACTGCCTTTATTTAAATTAGCTCTCATGAGGACGATGCTGAACGATCCTGTTGGGAAACTTGGAATAAATCATCTAAACAAACAACTTGTCCACGTGGTGGCTGATGGGAGTAACAGTGACTCGTGAGATTATTAACAACTGAAAAATACATCTACATTTGTACAGTGAGTGGGGGACTAGGCCATTGTTCTTCTTACAGTTTCAGTCTGGTAGAGACGTGTTTCTTTCTCAATCCCACAAGCACCACTGTGAGCCTGTCTGCTGCACAGAGCCGACTCGAGGACCTGTGTCAGTAAGACCCAACACAAAGCCCCGCCCAGTTTTCAACTCTGCAACCAACAGTTTCCTCGTTTCATACAATGATGTAATCACAGCGATTTTAGTAAAGATTATTTACTTTTGTTACATAATAGAAAGAGGAATTTGCTGATCTTGGCCCACGAGAAAAAAATCCATAACAAATAACTTGGATATGGATAAATCTGTAAGAGTTTTTGGAAAGGGAAACAGGAGACTGTTGAATTAAGGAGAGTTGAGCTGTACAGCTGCAAACAGAGTTGAGTTCCTTACAAAACAAATAAGCTTAAAACAAGAAGAAATCTGTTGTGTTCTACAAATTAATTTGAGAATTGTAGGAAAAGACATGAATTGTTTTTTTTAATAACTTGGCCTACCCTTTTTAGTTTTGGTAATATTGGCAGTAGTGAGAAGTGCTATTGTTGGGTTTGAATATTTTTAAAATAGGCCATCCAACTCAGGTAAATGTCATGTTTTTAGTTGTTAGAATCTGATTAGCAATATTTTATTTTACTTTTTGTTGTTTTAATTTTCCGTTTTTAAGGCACGCAAACCCCCTGATGACGTTAAGGTGGCAATTCCTCAGGGGGGGAAACTAAAAGTGCAATCAATTACATGACAAACACAGTTATCCAGAGCAGAAGACTCATCACTCTAGAGAACACGTCTACACTGCTCTAGAGTCTGAGCTGCAGAGACTGATGCAGTTCACTGAGGACACACACACACACACACACACACACACACACACACACACACACACACACACACACACACACACACACACACTATTAGATAAACATGTAGGAGTGTAACACAATCTGAACTTGCAAAGTTGAGAAAATCTAAAGTGCTGTACAATAATAATAACTCACATTTACATATTTTTCTCAATAGAAGGAAATATCTAAGGAATAACGATCAGTCAGTTATTTGTCAATGATGGAATTTGAATCACTAAATTCTTATCAGTTCGCATCTTTAATTTTGAATCAACTTTTCAGGCAGTTTTTAGGATATCCTGATAATAACGAACTCCAGTAGTCCAGAGTCAGTCAGATGATTTCCATAGAGGCACTTTGCATCAGCAGCACCATGCTCCAGTGCTCTGGGAGAGTTTATAGTCCTGAGAGTTGAACACTGGATGACTGACAGCTGTCCTTCATCACAACAGAAGCCACAGAAATCCTCCTCATCAAAAACATGACTTTGATCTGCGTCCTCATCTGGACTCTCCTCTGCTGCTGCTTCACAGGTAAAGTCCAGAGAATCAAACTCCTCTCCTCTATCAACATCTGTCCCTCTGAAATGAAGCCCACAAAACCATGAAGCTGCTTTATGTTTTTGTCTCTGTGTCCTCAGAGTCCAGAGGACAGATCACAGTGACTCAGCCTGGAGCAGTGAGCTCTGCTGTGGGAGGATCTGTGAACATCAACTGTAGGACCAGTCAGAATGTTTATATCTCCAACTGTTTAGCCTGGTACCAACAGAAAGATGGAGGAGTTCCTAAACTGCTCATTACCTATGCTAGCACTCGACAATCAGGGATTCCAGCTCGTTTTACAGGCAGTGGATCAAACTCTGACTTCACTCTGACCATCAGTGGAGTCCAGGCTGAAGATGCAGCAGTTTATTACTGTCAGAGTCTTCACTACCCTAACAGTCAGTATGTGTTCACACAGTGAAAAACAGTCGTACAAAAACCTCCCTCAGTCAGACTGAACAGAAACTGAAGTGACTGCTGCAGCTGGAAGATACTGCAGAGACTGATACAGTTCACTGAGGACACACACACACACACACACACACACACACACGTTTGCTTCCAATCTAAAAATAGTTTCTTTTTCTCTTTTCCCTAAAAATTAAGTAAAAATCAGTCAACATGTTCAACAAGTCGAATAGTTATAGAGAAAACTCATTGTGACCTTTGACCTCCATTCCATACTAGAACCACCATAATATCATCTATGATTTGTTAAATTTTAACAGTTATCAGTAAAATAAGACCTTTATGTTAAAATATATGAAAATAAACTCAATAAATATCATACAGCTCAACATAAAAATAAAGTTTAATTTAAATAATCTAAACATAAATTTGAGGCTCAAAAACAAACACTCTGTTTACACAGTGAAAATCTGTCGTACAAAAACCTCTCAGCTGAAGAGGAACTGATCTGAAGCAACAGCTGCAGAACAAACTAAAAGACTGGGAGGAACGATTACTTTAATATTTACTGTGGAATTTCATTTGTGTGCACTCACAGTTTAACATTCATAAACTTATTGAATACGTTGTTAGTAACATGAAAAAAAAATGAAGTGGTGTCCCCGAATAAAAAGATAAATGTTTAATGAGTCACAGAATACAGACACAACACTGGCTCCAGATGTTTAACACATTAACATTATTTTTAGATGACTGATGTTCTCTGCAGCCCATCAGTCTGACTCATTCTTAGTTTCTACATTTATAACAATAAGTTCAGATGAAAAGACGTAGCTGGAAGGTCCACAAAGAAAAAAATGTTGTTTTTGCTCATTAAAGATTTTTATATTAATCCAAGTTGTAAAATATAACAAGCTGTCATTAGAAATACAAATACTGTTGTCAGTGTTTCTGCACTGATGAGCAGCTCTTTTCTATTTGTAAGCTGTTAAATATTAAACTGATCCTTCTGTGGAGCTCAGCTGCAGTCCTTGTTATCACACAAATCCAGAAAATCATTGTAGTCACATCACAACTAGTGTCTATAATATTCTGATATTCTGCTGATTAACAAATCAAGCAGGCTGTTATAACAGTGTTTGTAGGGGATGTGTTCAGTGAAGATTTAGCCTCATTTGGATATTTCCAGCACAAACGAATCACTGTTACTGTTGTAAAAACCTAAAGTTATTTAGTCAGTTTCCAAAGTATTAATGTAGACAGAACAAAGAACTAAAAAGTTTCTCTTTAAATAATATCTTACTAATGCTTAAAAGTGTGACATTAATATAAAGTCCTACCTAAATCTGAAACCAATGAAAATAAGATGTGATCATCCTCCTGACAGACCGTGGACTTTTTCTTGTGTTAAGAGGTTTAGTGAAGTGAGTTTCTCTCATTTTGCTGTGAACACTAGAAGAGATTAACTTCTATATAAGTTGATTAAAGCAGACCTGTAGTCTCTCATCTGCCTGCATTCCTGTGTTTGTTCTGTTAGTCTGTTCTTAACATCATGTCCACTTCAAGCTCAATTCTGTCATCATTATTTGAGTCCAGTTATTGTCTCGCTGCCTTCTGTGAGTTACTCAGCCTCTGTTTTGTGTGCTTTAACTCTCAGACTCCTTATCTCCACCTCATCCTGACAATTAGAGATCCTCAGCTAAGTCTCCACCTGCTTCATCTCTGCCACCACCAGCTTCTAGACTCTTCTCTGCTTTGGTGCTTCATCACAGTTTCACTGCCAAATAGTTCATTAATCAAACTTCAGTAAATCTTCACTTAAACTTGATTTAAATGATCTCTGTTTAAACATACAGATGACACCCTGCTCTTTAATTTCACTTATTAGGTTTTAGATCAGATTAAAATGTAGATCATGAAACAGCTTTGAGACTAGAAATTATGAAGAGCACACAGATAATCTATGGTTGACATGACCTCAACATCTTATAGAGAAATATTTAATATGTGGATTAAAAAATATATTTAACCATTTTCACTGCACATTACACTCGCTGTGTTCTGTTGACGCTTTTTCTTTTGGTCTGGTTTTACAAATATTACAAAATCTTAATTTTTTAATGTGCATTTATTAAACTCACAGAGTCAAAGAACATGTTTTCTCGGTACGTTTTTATTCTTTTAAGAGTTTGAAATATCAGCTTTACAACAGACACAAAAGGATGAAACTAGAGGAGATTGTTGCTCTGATTGTTGTCATTATGAGATGGAAACATGACTGTTTGATGCTTTTTTAAAAATCTGCAAACAAAAAGAAACAGAGAGAAAGAGGAAAAACAGCATGAAAGACTCAGTGATTGACATCAGGACTGGGAACACTGGTCTCTCCTCAGTATCTCTGAGACCAGAGACTGGGAGCCCTGGGTGGCCTCACAGGTCACAGAGCCCACCTTCCCCCACTGGTCTGCAGTGAGTGTCAGGGTGCTGCTCCAGCTGTAGAGGCCGTCATTCTGCAGCACTCCAGGAGTCCTGCTCTCCTCCCCTCTGATGCTGCTGCTGCCACTGCTGTCGCTCGTCTTCCAGGACAGACTCCAGTCTGAGGGGAAGCCCTTGTTGGCCACACACATGAGCGTGGCCTTCCCCTGCTCCAGCTCCTTGTTGGAGGGACCCAGCACCTTCAGGGCGGGGCGGGTATCACCTAGGAAACACCAATCAGCTTAGAGGACAGGAACCACAATTTGAATTTCTCCGTTAAGAAGTTTCTGTCAGGTGTTTTTTCTGCTCCACCAGTCATTCACTCACACATTGTTTCACTTCCCTTTAAGAAACCTCTCATGCATATCAGCACAGAGAGAATCATCACACAGTTTGAGCTGAAATATCTTCAAACTACACTGGAAATAAAAGAAGCAGATGTGGAAACATTTACAGCAGAAGTTTGGCTTTAAAATGATTAGACGTCTAAATCATGGACGACTGAAGAAATGAGTGGACACAAGCACAGAGCAGCTACTCATTCATATAGATTTGAAATGTTATTGAACAGCTCACATGATTTCAAACTAAATCTGAAACATCTGACACGATAAAAACATCAGAAAGCAAACTTTAACTCATCCAAACAGCAGCTGATGTGGTGGAAATTTACAAACTAATCATAAGATGATGAAGTTTACTCTTGTCTACATATATTTTACTGTGACAGAAATGTAGATTCAACAAGAGAAACTCGCAGAGCTCATCTGAATTAGTCCAGTAAAAAGGACAAACATCAAAAACTCAATTATTTTAAATAAAAAAACTACTTTTGTCTCATCTAAGCAGCCTAACAAATAATTATTAAATAAAATGATACAATATTTAATAATAAACACAGTTTAATTAACTTACTTCCAACATCCAGTCTGGTTCCTCCACCAAAAGTCCACCACAGTGATACAAACTCATTGAGGCGCCGTACAAAAACCTCTGACTGTAGAGAGACACGGCTCTCTGACTCTAACAGACTGAATTAAAACTAAAAGCTCTCTAGACTTAACCAGATGTATGTATATGTAAAATATCCTCAAGTCCACTCTGATGTTTTATATCATTTGTTAATATTCATTTTAACATTTATTCTGAAGCTAACTTTGTTTCTTCATGAAAATTGATGAAAAATATTTTACTGAGTTTTTTTCTGGCACACTGAACAGAAAAGTCAAGATAATTACAAGAAAGAAATCTGTTAAAGTAAAAGCGGTTTAAGTTTGACTTACTTCCAACATCCAGTCTGGTTCCTCCACCGAACGTGTACCACAGTGATACAAACTCATTGAGGCGCCGTACAAAAACCTCTGACTGTAGAGAGACATGGCTCTCTGACTCTGAAACAAACAAACTCACCAATATGAATTCTTTAAATCATAATTTCATGACATATTATTATTATAACTATGAAATAAAAATGAATGAAACACAATAAAACAATTTTCCAAAAATGTAATTTGCATTTATTTTAGAGTTTTTATCCAGTTTTGGTCCTCAGTAACCAAAAGGTTATGGCTGTGATATATTCTGTATTTTAGAGTTTGAAAAAATCTAAAATAGTGCTGTCAGCGTTAATCTAGTTAAAATGACGTTAACGCCATAACCACATTAAGATCAAACCTGCACCATTCTTTTGGTCCACTGCAGTGTAGCAGTCAAAAGAAAAGTGAAGTGGCCACAAATGGCCAGGATAGAGCCCAGAGGGTTAATGCATAAAATGTATAAAAATATTATTGATTACAGGGTAATACATTAATGTTAATAGCAACTGTAAGCTTTTTACTTTGAAGTAAGAAGTATAAACAATGCTGTTACTGCCACGGGACCGAGTGGTCTGTACTGAACTGAACTCAGGCGCAGAAACCCAGAGCAGAGACAGCAGATGCTTTAACAATATTTTATTAGGCCTAAGCGCTCCAAATGTAGCAAGGACAAAAAAACCTAACCCTGCAATTCTGGCTTGGAGGCAGAATAAACAGAGAAAAACAGATAAACACCATATACACATTTAAGTTCAGGTTTTAGCAGAAATAACACGTTACAGTTAGCATGTAAGAGATTTGGGAGAAAATTCTTTACAAAAACATCATTTACCAGACACTTTTATTAGTGACATACGTATCTATTGACATATAACAGACAATTTAGCAAAGGCTAACTAACATCTGGGCAATAAAAAACAGAGCAGAATGTAAGTTTGTCTTTGTGACAAACGCTACAATGTTGATGCAGGTGGAATGAGAGACATAAATAAAGTGCAATATGCAGTAAAGGGAACAATGTGCACTGATGTCAGATAGAGAAAAGTAGTGAAGTGAATTTGTTCAATAACAAGCAAAAATCTAATTGGTTTGAAACTGACCACTAAAAGCTAACCAGAGGTGTCAAAAGTACACACATTGCAAGTTTAGATACCTCGGGGGTCTGACCGTTGTTGTGACGCTAACAAAGTGCCAACATAATCAGTGTAAGCAAACTAGATGATTCCTAGAATTATATAATTATTAACGGCAAATTTATACATGACAGACTCTGTCCCAACCTTTACGATCCACTTGCAAGGTTTCCACAGTCGATGATCCATGCAGGAACGCATTTCCACCTACTGTAGAGATCACGTGTTTCCGGTTAGTGTGGAGGTCACGTGCTTCCTGTTACTGTGGAGGTCGCAATATGGCGCTCCCCAGTGGCTGCAGCCCTTCTCTGTGCATGGGGCTGCACGCCGCTAACACGTTAACGATCTAACTGCGCTAATGCGTTGACGCCGTGCAGCCAACGCACGGGGCGATCTGCGTTAACTCGCTAAGAGAGATTTGTAGTGTTAATGCAGTTGTGACTTCAACGTCATTTTAACAAAATTAACGCTAACAGCACTACTCTAAACATTAAAATGTACTTTTAACCTACATTCACTAAACTTCAAACTGCATCAAAAAACTATTTTGTGTGTACTCCCACACACAGGTTACAAACGATAAGGAGCAGTTATTACACACTACATCACAAAACCTGTTCAGGGCATGAAACTCAAGTCTGTCCAGTGTCACAGGTTGTCCTGTTATTCTACAAAACATATACAAATGTGAAGTTAAAACAGAGATGAATGATTCTGAGCTGTGGTCAGGTTTGACTTTTGCATCCTGTGGTCAGCATTGTACATCATTGTGAATCACTGAAAGTGTGTTTCACTGAGTGAGTTTTCTGAAAATCTAAAGTAAGTTTTACAAATTGAACCTTTCCTCTGAATATTTTTTAAATGTCCTTCACTTTTGAGGCCCTGTTTACATGTGCAGGCGTCTTTTGGAAAACAGACTTTTCTATTTATTCTGTCCTGCTTACATGTTAACAGAACTTTAGTCCAAGACAATCCAATACAAAAAGCACATGGCCCAAAAATCAAAAGAATGATAATCAATGAAGTTTGAATGAAGCTCCAGAGGACGACCCGGAGGTCGGCAACACAATAGCCCATGATCAAATAGATGTGGGGAGGCCTGTGGTGGCGAACTGCATACAAAGTGGTGACGTCGTTGGTGAGGCCATGGCAGAAAAGCCCCCAGTGGCTTGGCTACACACACTCTGCGTAGCTGCATAACATTGGCTTGGCAGGCGTCGGGCACGCTGAATGTCACGGTAGAAAGGAGACGAAGCAGAAACAGCAGGCGTGCAGTCCACTGGCAGCTGCAGCCGCAGTGGGCAGAGTAATCCAGCAACTCCCGGGCTTGGATCGTCTCCTTGGCTCGGACCAGATAGCAGATCAGCGCCGAAGCCGACGGGATCTCCAGCAGTTCGGGATTGCCGTGAAGAATCACCTCCATGGTGTTTACTCCCACCAGCTTTGTCCACACATCCGAGGTGCCAGAGATGTATGCTCACAGGTTCCAGAGACGGTGACACCCTCCTCACGAACAGCATCCACTGGGTCCATCTTGCGTCAGATCGTTCTGTCACGGCAGGGTGTGCCTGTGCTTTTTTGATACAGGACCCAAAAGCAGATGATGACAGAGGAGTTGCAGGTTTCAGCAAAAAACGAGCCTTTATTTGGGTTGAGGGCTGAACCAAAAATGAAAACTGAAAAAACTATGAGAACTGTGACAACGGTGACAATTGTGGTGGGTATAACAGACGACCTGTCAATGACATTGGCAGGGCTCGTGGGATGAGCCGTGTGGAATTTAATGAGGACCCAAGATGCAGGCAGCTGAGATGCAGGGGAGTTTTTATAGAGAAGGTGGAGGTACAAACAGAAACGGCAGAGGAGTGGAGGAAACTAAACAAAACCTAAACTGGAAAAAACTAAGAAAACAAACCTGAAGCGCTAACGAACACGGAGAAGTGGGAGCAGGCAGGCACAGAACAAAACCCTAACAAATGGTAAACCTTAACAAAAGATATAACAGAATAAACAAAGAACATAGAATAATATAAATACACACAAAACACAGAGTCGTCAGACTCAGGACCATGACAGACATACAGAAAACACACCGACTTAAATACATACGGCGGACGAAAGCGAAAGCATTTGCCAAGAATGTTTTCATTAATCAAGTGTATGAAAAAAATACACACAGGTCCTTTTCTGTCACCATGGGTACCTACGCCTCCTCCATTGCCCCTGTTACCTCTGGTGTCCCCCAGGGGTCTGTGCTGGGTCCCATGCTGTTCTCTTTATACTTGTTACCCTTGGGCCGAATCTTTGATAAATACAATATTTCCACTTTTATGCGGATGACATTCAAATCTATTTTGAACTAGTTGAGGATGTCATGTTGTCGTTGCAAAATTTCTCCGATTGTATGAATGAAGTTAAAATCTGGCTACTGAGCAATTCCCTCATTCTAAATGATAAGAAGACTGAAATTCTAATCTTTGATGCTCCCTTCTCTCGGGCTGAACTAATTGGTATTTTTGGGCCCTTTGCTGACTCCCTTTATGACACTGTGAGGAACCTGGGTGTTGTCTTGGACAGTTCCTTCAAGTTGGACAAACACGTGTCCTCTGTAGTTAAATCGAGTTTCAATCAACTACGTCTAATCTCTAAGGCCAAGCCCTACTTACCACATAAAGACCTGGAGAAACTTATCCATGCCTTTGTTATATCAAGATTAGATTACTGTAATTCCCTTCATACTGGTCTCCATTCTGCCCTTGTTCACAAACTGCAGCTCGTTCAAAATGCGGCTGCGCGTCTTTTAACTGGAACTGGCAGGTTTGAGTCTATTACTCCAGTTCTTTCCGACCTGCACTGGCTCCCTATTAAATTTTGTATTGATTTTAAAATCTTATTGCTCACTTTTAAAATCATAAATAGCACTGCGCCCAGCTATCTTATGGATCTCCTCAGCTTTTATATCCCAGGGAGAGCACTTAGATCAGCAGGCCAAATGCTCCTGGTGCGACCTAGATCTCGGCTCAAGACCAGAGGTGACCGCGCATTCGCTGCTGTCACACCCTACCTCTGGAATAACCTCCCTCTAGCTATTCGGGCGTCTGATTCAATTCAATCTTTTAAATCTCGATTAAAAACTTATTTGTTTAGCCTTGCTTTCCCCGCCTCCTACAGCCCGCATTTTTGGTGTACTGTAAGTTATCTTTTTCGCTTTATTAATATTGTTATGACCCAGTGATGTGTTTGTTGGTGTCGTGCCTCCCACCGGAGGAGGGATGGCGGTATTTTCCCTTTTTTCTCTCCTAGGAGGTGGACACCTGGGCGTGGCTGCTAGGTATCTGGGTGGAGTCTCTACCTATCTTCGGACTGGATAATTGATGGACCACCTCCAGTACTTAACGTCCGGATGACAGTCACCTGGCAGTGCTTTTTGGAACCCCGTTGACTCGGTCACAGAGTTGTGTGTTGTGTCATTGTAATGCAGGCTGGAGTATTCACGTGTACCTCTAGCCTTGCCATGTAAATAATTGTAAATAGGTTAACAAGTGGCGGTCACTTTTTGTTCCTTTGCTGTATAACTTTCACTGTCGCAGCCTAGTAGGCGTGAGAAGCCGTTTTCTTTTGTTGAACCAGTTTTCTCCTGTTTTTCGTTAGATAGTTAGGTAAGTGACTTGTCTTTTGTTTTGGCTTCTTTTTATTTTGGTGTAGGGAAGTGTAGGGATTGTGTTTTAGGGAGTTTTGTTTATTGTTTTGGCATTGCTCACTGCCGATGAAAATAAATGGCTGCTTAAATACTTGAAAAAGGTGTCGTTGTTGGGATTTGTGTGTGGGTGGGAAGTGAGTGGGGCAAACTATTTGTTACGTTTATTTACTTGCCGGGACCAGAACGTAACATATTGGGGGCTCGTCTCTTTTGTGTTCTTTTTGTGGCTTGTTTTCTTGGTTGGCGGTTTTTTCTTGTGTGGGGGGGTGTGTGTGTTAGGATGGAGTTTAAGTTGGAGGACTTCACTCTGAGCCCGTGGTCACTCAAGGTTTCTTTTCCCAAGATGATGTCAATACCTGCAACCTCAAGTGGCGGTCACTTGTTACGTTCCCCTGGGGGGGGGGGGGGTCTAGGCGGTGAGGGGGAAGTAACAAGTGACCGGGTCAGAAAAAGGAGTCAAGGAGGCGAAACAGTTAAATAAAACAGTTTTATTGAAGTAATTCAACTAAAAAAGACGGACAAGCCGCTATCACCATAAAACACAAACAAAACTCAGGCGTTGGTCAAATAAAGCAAAAAGTCAAAAGGAAAGAGCAGCTCACTAGCTGAAAACCACAAAACACAGCTCACTCGCTAGAAACACCGCAAAACACTCAGCTCACTAGCTGTACCCACACACAAATGGCACTCTGGCTCAGAGCTCACCCTGCTCTGGGCTTAAATACCTTTAATCGCTGATGGGAATCAGCTGTACCGGCAGGAAAGGTGGCATCTCAGGCAGGAGGTAGTGGGACACGCCCACACAGGCACCCTCAGGAGAGAGAGGCCCTGCTAGGGCCGTAACAATATTTATAATGTTTTAACCTTCAGCCTTTCGGGTTGTGCCTACTACGCCTGGTGTATTATTGGTTAGTTATGTCACCAGCCTGTTAGTATATTTTATTTTTATTTTGTATTTTGTGTTTTGTGTTTTGTATTTGTATTTATTATTGCTCTAACTCGTTCTGTGAAGCACTTTGGCATACCTGTGTTTTTTTAAATGTGCTATATAAATAAAATTGTATTGTATTGTATACAGGAGGTGATATGGGCAAGAGGGAACAAGTGGGGAAACAGCTGACTGACATTAACATAATGACGGGACAGGAGAAGTGAACCTAATACAACGAACAAAGAACACAAGACTCAAAATTAAAATAAAACAAAAATAAAACAGGGAAAACGGCCAAAAAATACAATAAACAATGAAATAGCACTAAAATACACAAAACACTGGGTCTCAGACCCAGTACCATGACAGCGATACCCTAATCCCATGGGGCATGTGGTCGTCTGCGCACCCACTGAGCTTGAACTGGCACCCTGCACAGTCCAGACTGGTCAACACTTAGTATTATATTACAATGTAGGGCTCAGGTTTGCTCTTGAAATATTTTCTTGTCTTCTTCTTCAGCTGAGATGTTTTTTTAAGAGGATTGCAGAAAATGTCCTATTTAAAAACATACCTATGTATGATTGTAACCTAAGACACGAGGTTACAATCATACATCCACTCAAAAATATAATTATACAAAATCTGAAATATCTTTCCAACTAATAATAAAATCAGTTGATTCACCACCAGATCAAGATAAAAAGAATTGAATTTTTCATAGAAGGAGGAAGAAATGTTCTTTTTGAAATAATTTACAGTGAACATCATCAACAGCATCATCAGATGGATCCCACTCCCTGTTGCAGTCATTTCCATAGAGAGGCACTTTGCATCAGCAGCACCATGCTCCAGTGCTCTGGGAGAGTTTATAGTCCTGAGAGTTGAACACTGGATGACTGACAGCTGTCCTTCATCACAACAGAAGCCACAGAAATCCTCCTCATCAAAAACATGACTTTGATCTGCGTCCTCATCTGGACTCTCCTCTGCTGCTGCTTCACAGGTAAAGTCCAGAGAATCAAACTCCTCTCCTCTATCAACATCTGTCCCTCTGAAATGAAGCCCACAAAACCATGAAGCTGCTTTATGTTTTTGTCTCTGTGTCCTCAGAGTCCAGAGGACAATATACAGTGACTCAGCCTGGAGCAGTGAGCTCTGCTGTGGGAGGAACTGTGAACATCAAGTGTACGACCAGTCAGAATGTTTATGGCAACAACCATTTAGCCTGGTACCAACAGAAAGATGGAGGAGTTCCTAAACTGCTCATTACCTATGCTAGCAGTCGAGATTCAGGGATTCCAGCTCGTTTTACAGGCAGTGGATCAAACTCTGACTTCACTCTGACCATCAGTGGTGTCCAGGCTGAAGATGCAGCAGTTTATTACTGTCAGAGTTTTCACTGGCCTGGCAGTCAGTATGTGTTCACACAGTGAAAAACAGTCGTACAAAAACCTCCCTCAGTCAGACTGAACAGAAACTGAAGTGACTGCTGCAGCTGGAAGATACTGCAGAGACTGATACAGTTCACTGAGGACACACACACACACACACACACACACACACACACACACACACACACACACACACACACACACACACTCACACACACACACACACAGTCTAACCCTAAATGTTAATGTGGGTTTGACTCAAAACTTCAGACTTGTGTCCATCCTGACGAGCTCGCACAGAAGAACATGTGAAACACAAAACAGTTGATACTGTGAGTCAGATCTGTGATGAAGAAACTCTCCTGTAAATATTCAAACTGGGAAGTAGTTATTAAATGAGAATATTTTAGTAAACTGCAGTACTGATATATGTATGTATGTAGATTGCTCAGCTACATTCTTGGTCACAGAAATATTTCACATGATTTGATCTGAAGATTTAAAGTTTAGTTCATCAAGTCTTTAACTTCATCTTTGTGACATAAATTATTCTGACATTTACACTTTTTAACCTGCACTGATGTTCTGAAAGAGACATTTTTAGTGTCTCCTATGTTGATAAAGAAAGTTTAGTTTTTCTTTGGGTTATTTTATCAATTCTGACTTTGAAGAAAACCAGGACGGGTCTCATCATGGGTCACATGCAGGTTACAATAACCTGTCACCATGTTTTCTACTTCTTCTACACCCAACAGCAAATATCATCACAAAATCCAACATGATGGAAAATAATGCAGCTGCAAAGACTTTAAAACTATTTATAACAGGGAGCAGCTGTTGGCTGTGATTCTATTTTTAACTTATTGCTTTTTCTTTTCTTTTTTTAGTTGTTTTCATTTTTTTACATTTACACTCTGATGTGATACAGCACATGTGATTCTCTCAGTCAAAGTTACTGAAGCAGAGATTTTCAGTGTATGGAAGCATCACTGCTGAAGCTGAAGGATGATTATCAGACAGAAGAGCAGCTGAATGGAAACACATGAAAACCACTATTTGAAGACCTCAGTTTTTATTTGAAGTATTAAAACCATCAACAGTGCCACAAGCATGAAAACATAAAAACTATCAAAGCAATACAGACACAGAGGGAGCAGACTGAGAGAAGCTGCAGACTAAAGCCAGTATCAGAGTCCCAGTGAGTCAGCTCAGGACTGGGAACACTGGTCTGTCATCAGAGTCTCTGAGAGTGGAGTGTGGGAGCCCTGGGTGGCCTCACAGGTCACAGAGCCCACCTTCTCCCACTGGTCTGCAGGGAGCCTCAGGGTGCTGCTCCAGCTGTAGTGGCCGTCATTCTGCAGCGCCCCGGGGCTCCTGCTCTCCTCCCAGCTGATGCTGCCACTGCCATCCACCTTCCAGGACAGCCTCCAGTCTGAGGGGAAGCCCTTGTTGGCCACACACATGACTGTAGCCTTCCCCTGCTGCAGCTCCTCACTAGAGGGCGCCAGCACGGTCAGGGAGGGGGGGACTCGGCCCACTGCAGAGAGAGAGAGAGAGATGTTAGAGAAACTGGGAGTTTGGGTGAAACTGCTCTCCAGCTGTTTCACTTCTCTATCTGAGATTGGTAACCATAGTAACAGACAGGCTTCACTGCTGAACCATGGCAACAGACGAGTTTCAGTACCAAAGATAAAAATATTAAAGCGTTTCTTTGACTTCTGATGTCCTCGTCTGTTATCTGTGAACTATTTCTTAGTTCTACAATTACAATTAAAATAATCAGAAAAAGAAATTTCAGAATTTTATCATAACTCAAAAATTAAACAATTTTGTATATAAAAATGGAAAAAAACAAACAAACTTATTTTTGGTATATTTGGGAAAAATAACTTAATTACAAATTAAATCTCATAAACTGAGCCCAACGTGGTCAGCATGCTTTTAGAGCAGGGGTGGGCAACTCCAGGCCTCGAGGGCCGGTGTCCCTGCAGGTTTTAGACGTGTCCTTGAACCAACACAGCTGATTTAAATGACTAAATTAGCTCCTCAACGGCTGTGTCCCAATTCAGGGTCTGCACGCTTGAAGTACGCATTTTAAGTGCGGTTACGTCACCGCCACGCGACGACGGCTGTCCCAATTCGAAATGTACTTCAAATGCATACTCCAAATGCGCCGTCGATTTCCCCAAATATCAAGCGTGGTCCGGTGCACGCTTCGTGGTCCCATATATCCCACAATTCATAGCGCGGCGGTGGGTGTGGATAATTTTGCCGCAAAATACGGCAGAAGGGAGCGGCCGAAGAGGTTTTTTTTTTTTCCAAACTTTATTGAAATTATAAAGCGAACAGTCAGTCATTCCAGTTCAGTTTGTACAGTAGACATACAAGGCTAATAAGAGTAACAATATACAGTACAATGAAATAAGAAGGATGAATAAATAAAGGACAAAAAAAAGAAAAAAAGAAAAAAGGGGGGAATGTGACAGACTTCATAACAACTTTGTACTTGAAAGTTGTGACAGCTCATTCCTTAAACATTTCTGAATGAATTTCAATCAATGATAAACCTTTTTTATTGGAAGTTAATTTAAGAGAGTGTAAGTAATATTCAATTTCAATCAAAACCAAATTAAATGATGGGGTTGAGTTTTGAAATTTACATTTATGTATGTGGAATTTCCCTAATAAGATGCAGCGGCCGAAGAGTGAACTGTCAAAAGTACTGAATATGACGTCACTTATTTATGTGCGAATGTTTAATAATTGAAGTCAGTCATATATCCACAAACACAACAAGCTGAAAGTCAGTGATATAAGTGTGTGTGTGTATATATATATATATATCAATCATAATAATCTGACAATACTATAATATTGGCCATATTATATTTACATTACCACAGTGAGATGACTTTAGTCTCATGAACAACATTAACTAATTGTTATTTACTAACTAATCTTAAATGACTGTTCAGCACAGAAATGAAGCCCAACAATCATGTTTACAGTCCTGTGGTCTCAGCCTCAGATACTCAACTAATCAAAGTGATGTCATGACAAAAATGAATGACCAACAAAACATTTTTCTCCTTCATTTCTGTCACACAAAGCTGTATGTAACGTGTCTCGCGGTTAGTATCATGGTTGCTAGGCAACCTGAACAGCGCGACGAAGCGTATACCGTCCCATTTCACAAGCCTCTCACTTCTGCACTTCTCGTACTTATAGTACGCACCGTACGTAGTACGCGTAGTGCGCGTACTTCAAGCCTGCAGACCCTGAATTGGGACACAGCCAACATGTCCTGAAGTTCTCCAGAGGCCTGGTAACGAACCAATTATGTGATTCAGGTGTGTTGACCCAAGGTGAGATCTTAAACCTGCAGGACTCGAGGCCTGGAATTGCCCACCCCTGTTTTAGAGTATGGTTAAATGGTAACCATGTGGCAGTATAGTAATTTTAAATCTTCATCAAAGGCGAAATGAAACGGATGACAAATTATTTGCAGATACTTTGGCAAAAGGTTAAAACAAAAATGTGCCATCTATGAACTGTTTTTGAAGAAAAAATTCTAAAAAAAGTTTTAAAAATTTAAGTTTCATTGAAAGAAAATGCTCAAAAAGATTTTAGTGTGAAATAATAATGGCATCATAATTGCATAACTTGTAGAAAACTGCACTTTTGTGTTGCACTGTCTTGTGTCTGTATCACTCCGTTCTGTTTTTGTAGTTCTTGTATACTTGCACTTTATTATAGTCCTATGTTGATTTACTGTTATATGTAGCACCAGGGTCTTGGAGGAACGCTGTCTCATTTCACTGTGTACTGCACCACTGTATATGGCTGAAATGCCAATAAAGCCACTTGAACATGTTACATGTCAGTCGTGACTTGAGTGTGTTCAAAGCAAAAGGAGATAAAAGACCACAAATAAGCAGATTATCAGTAAACCGCCTGACACAACACAACACTCATCCACAAGAAAAACTCAGTAAAACTGGCAAAGAACAACAACAACTGGTAAGCTGCCTGAGTCGCACACAGTGGAGCGCCCGCAGAAAAATAAAATGTCTCTGTTATGGGTCGAATATTTCACATTTCTATCAAGTAAATTATTCCATGCTGTGTTTCAAATTAAACTGAAGAGTCGTGAGTTCATTAGTCTTTGGTGAATAAATAATGACATCGTCTAATATGCCATGTGTCGTTGTTTCTCTCAAACTATATTTACCAAATTTGGACTCTTTTAACTCTAACACATCGATCCAAATTCACCCACAGATGTTCAACTGTCTTAAAGTCTGAAGGACTTGAAGGACACTTTATATGATTTATGTCAACGAACAAGTGGTGTCATGAAACAGCTGAGCAGGCAGGCAGGAAAAGATTCAAATGCAGACTCCCAGAAACAGGACGTAAAATCAAAAACCAGCTTTATTTGCTGAATGGAAATACAAAACAAAACTAGACTGGGGGAAGTATAAACTACAAACACAAAGAGGCACACAGGGAAACACAGCCATGAGGGAGGACGCAACACGAGGAACCCAGCTAATGCGAATAACCACAACGAGACAAAACGACCATGGAAACACAAGACCTTCACAATAAAACAGGAAACATGATGCGGGAGCGGAGAAGAGGCAGACGAAAGGGAGTGAGGGAACACAAGGGAGAGAGCAGACACGACGGGCTGGGAAACATAGATAAACATGACGGAATGAAACACACGGAGGAGAAACAAGGCACAAGAACTCACACCACAATATAAACACAGACACACACAGGGAGACACAAAGGGCAACGACACAAGGGGAAATCTAATAACCAAATCTAAACAGAACAATGCAGGCATTAAAGAATGATCCTTAACATAAACAAGTAGACTTAACATAATACAAAAAAATGACAAAAACACAGGAAACGCAAACCGCTTGGTCGAATGAGCCAGGACAATGACAAGTGGTCTTGAATCATTTCAGCAAAATGCCCCTGCAGGAGAAAAGCCTTCACATCTCCTCACTGCAGGAGTACATTTTGACTTAATTTCTCATCTGTCTATAAATCATGAAGGGTTCATGTGAGTCACATGCCAAATATGCCATGACAACTCTTTTTAGACACATCACATTGATCCAAGTCTCTGCTGGAGTCAGTCAGATGATTTCCATAGAGAGGCACTTTGCATCAGCAGCACCATGCTCCAGTGCTCTGGGAGAGTTTATAGTCCTGAGAGTTGAACACTGGATGACTGACAGCTGTCCTTCATCACAACAGAAGCCACAGAAATCCTCCTCATCAAAAACATGACTTTGATCTGCGTCCTCATCTGGACTCTCCTCTGCTGCTGCTTCACAGGTAAAGTCCAGAGAATCAAACTCCTCTCCTCTATCAACATCTGTCCCTCTGAAATGAAGCCCACAAAACCATGAAGCTGCTTTATGTTTTTGTCTCTGTGTCCTCAGAGTCCAGAGGACAGATCACAGTGACTCAGCCTGGAGCAGTGAGCTCTGCTGTGGGAGGATCTGTGAGCATCAAGTGTACGACCAGTCAGAATGTTTATGCTTCTGGAAGTACACACTATTTAGCCTGGTACCAACAGAAAGATGGAGGAGTTCCTAAACTGCTCATTTCTCGTGCTAGCACTCGAGAATCAGGGATTCCAGCTCGTTTTACAGGCAGTGGATCAAACTCTGACTTCACTCTGACCATCAGTGGAGTCCAGGCTGAAGATGCAGCAGTTTATTACTGTCAGAGTTATCACAGCATCAGCAGTCAGCGTGTGTTCACACAGTGAAAAACAGTCGTACAAAAACCTCCCTCAGTCAGACTGAACAGAAACTGAAGTGACTGCTGCAGCTGGAAGATACTGCAGAGACTGATACAGTTCACTGAGGACACACACACACACACACACACACACACACACACACACACACACACACACACACACATTTGCTTCCAATCTAAAAATAGTTTCTTTTTCTCTTTTCCCTAAAAATTAAGTAAAAATCAGTCAACATGTTCAACAAGTCGAATAGTTATAGAGAAAACTCATTGTGACCTTTGACCTCCATTCCATACTAGAACCACCATAATATCATCTATGATTTGTTAAATTTTAACAGTTATCAGTAAAATAAGACCTTTATGTTAAAATATATGAAAATAAAATCAATAAATATCATACAGCTCAACATAAAAATAAAGTTTAATTTAAATAATCTAAACATAACTTTGAGGCTCAAAAACAAACACTCTGTTTACACAGTGAAAATCTGTCGTACAAAAACCTCTCAGCTGAAGAGGAACTGATCTGAAGCAACAGCTGCAGAACAAACTACAAGACTGGGAGGAACGATTACTTTAATATTTACTGTGGAAGTTCATTTGTGTGCACTCACAGTTTAACATTCATAAACTTATTGAATACGTTGTTAGTAACATGAAAAAAAAATGAAGTGGTGTCCCCGAATAAAAAGATAAATGTTTAATGAGTCACAGAATACAGACACAACACTGGCTCCAGATGTTTAACACATTAACATTATTTTTAGATGACTGATGTTCTCTGCAGCCCATCAGTCTGACTCATTCTTAGTTTCTACATTTATAACAATAAGTTCAGATGAAAAGACGTAGCTGGAAGGTCCACAAAGAAAAAAATGTTGTTTTTGCTCATTAAAGATTTTTATATTAATCCAAGTTGTAAAATATAACAAGCTGTCATTAGAAATACAAATACTGTTGTCAGTGTTTCTGCACTGATGAGCAGCTCTTTTCTATTTGTAAGCTGTTAAATATTAAACTGATCCTTCTGTGGAGCTCAGCTGCAGTCCTTGTTATCACACAAATCCAGAAAATCATTGTAGTCACATCACAACTAGTGTCTATAATATTCTGATATTCTGCTGATTAACAAATCAAGCAGGCTGTTATAACAGTGTTTGTAGGGGATGTGTTCAGTGAAGATTTAGCCTCATTTGGATATTTCCAGCACAAACGAATCACTGTTACTGTTGTAAAAACCTAAAGTTATTTAGTCAGTTTCCAAAGTATTAATGTAGACAGAACAAAGAACTAAAAAGTTTCTCTTTAAATAATATCTTACTAATGCTTAAAAGTGTGACATTAATATAAAGTCCTACCTAAATCTGAAACCAATGAAAATAAGATGTGATCATCCTCCTGACAGACCGTGGACTTTTTCTTGTGTTAAGAGGTTTAGTGAAGTGAGTTTCTCTCATTTTGCTGTGAACACTAGAAGAGATTAACTTCTATATAAGTTGATTAAAGCAGACCTGTAGTCTCTCATCTGCCTGCATTCCTGTGTTTGTTCTGTTAGTCTGTTCTTAACATCATGTCCACTTCAAGCTCAATTCTGTCGTCATTATTTGAGTCCAGTTATTGTCTCGCTGCCTCCTGTGAGTTACTCAGCCTCTGTTTTGTGTGCTTTAAATCTCCTTATCTCCACCTCATCCTGACAATTAGAGATCCTCAGCTAAGTCTCCACCTGCTTCACCTCTGCCACCACCAGCTTCTAGACTCTTCTCTGCTTTGGTGCCTCGTCAGAGTTTCACTGCCAAATAGTTCATTAATCAAACTTCAGTAAATCTTCACTTAAACTTGATTTAGATAAACTCTGTTTAAACATACAGATGAAACCCTGCTCTTTAATTTTACTTATTAGGTTTTAGGTCAGATTAAAATGTAGATCATGAAACAGCTTTGAGACTAGAAATTATGAAGAGCACACAGATAATCTATGGTTGACATGACCTCAACATCTTATAGAGAAATATTTAATATGTGGATTAAAAAATATATTTAACCATTTTCACTGCACATTACACTTGATGTGTCTGTTTACATTTTTATTTTGGTCTGGTTTTACAAATATTACAAAATCTTTATTTTTTAAATGCATTTATTAAACTCACAGAGTCAAAGAACATGTTTTCTCATTACATTTTTATTCTTTTAAGAGTTTGAAATATCAGCTTTACAACAGACACAAAAGGATGAAACTAGAGGAGATTGTTGCTCTGATTGTTGTCATTATGAGATGGAAACATGACTGTTTGATGCTTTTTTAAAAATCTGCAAACAAAAAGAAACAGAGAGAAAGAGGAAAAACAGCATGAAAGACTCAGTGATTGACATCAGGACTGGGAACACTGGTCTCTCCTCAGTATCTCTGAGACCAGAGACTGGGAGCCCTGGGTGGCCTCACAGGTCACAGAGCCCACCTTCCCCCACTGGTCTGCAGTGAGCGTCAGGGTGCTGCTCCAGCTGTAGAGGCCGTCATTCTGCAGCACTCCAGGAGTCCTGCTCTCCTCCCCTCTGATGCTGCTGCTGCCACTGCTGTCGCTCGTCTTCCAGGACAGACTCCAGTCTGAGGGGAAGCCCTTGTTGGCCACACACATGAGCGTGGCCTTCCCCTGCTCCAGCTCCTTGTTGGAGGGACCCAGCACCTTCAGGGCGGGGCGGGTATCACCTAGGAAACACCAATCAGCTTAGAGGGCAGGAACCACAATTTGATTTTCTCCGTTAAGAAGTTTCTGTCAGGTGTTTTTTCTGCTCCACCAGTCATTCACTCACACATTGTTTCACTTCCCTTTAAGAAACCTCTCATGCATATCAGCACAGAGAGAATCATCACACAGTTTGAGCTGAAATATGTTCAAACTACACTGGAAATAAAAGAAGCAGATGTGGAAACATTTACAGCAGAAGTTTGGCTTTAAAATGATTAGAAGTCTAAATCATGGACGACTGAAGAAATGAGTGGACACAAGCACAGAGCAGCTACTCATTCATATAGATTTGAAATGTTATTGAACAGCTCACATGATTTCAAACTAAATCTGAACATCTGACACGATAAAAACATCAGAAAGCAAACTTTAACTCATCCAAACAGCAGCTGATGTGGTGGAAATTTACAAACTAATCATAAGATGATGAAGTTTACTCTTTTCTACATATATTTTACTGTGACAGAAATGTAGATTCAACAAGACAAACTCGCAGAGCTCATCTGAATTAGTCCAGTAAAAAGGACAAACATCAAAAACTCAATTATTTTAAATAAAAAAGTATTTTTCTCTCATCTAAGCAGTCTAACAAATAATTATTAAATAAAATGATACAATATTTAATAATAAACACAGTTTAATTAACTTACTTCCAACATCCAGTCTGGTTCCTCCACCAAAAGTCCACCACAGTGATACAAACTCATTGAGGCGCCGTACAAAAACCTCTGACTGTAGAGAGACACGGCTCTCTGACTCTGAAACAAACAAACTCACCAATATGAATTCTTTAAATCATAATTTCATGACATATTGTTATTATAATTATGAAATAAAAATGAATGAAACACAATAAAACAATTTTCCAAAAATGTAATTTGCATTTATTTTAGAGTTTTTATCCAGTTTTGGTCCTCAGTAACCAAAAGGTTATGGCTGTGATATATTGTGTATTTTAGAGTTTGAAAAAATCTAAAATAGTGCTGTCAGCGTTAATCTAGTTAAAATGACGTTAACGCCATAACCACATTAAGATCAAACCTGCACCATTCTTTTGGTCCACTGCAGTGTAGCAGTCAAAGAAAAGTGAAGTGGCCACAAATGGCCAGGATAGAGCCCAGAGGGTTAATGCATAAAATGTATAAAAATATTATTGATTACAGGGTAATACATTAATGTTAATAGCAACTGTAAGCTTTTTACTTTGAAGTAAGAAGTATAAACAATGCTGTTACTGCCACGGGACCGAGTGCTCTGTACTGAACTGAACTCAGGCGCAGAAACCCAGAGCAGAGACAGCAGATGGCTTTAACAATATTTTATTAGGCCTAAGCGCTCCAAATGTAGCAAGGACAAAAAAAACCTAACCCTGCAATTCTGGCTTGGAGGCAGAATAAACAGAGAAAAACAGATAAACACCATATACACATTTAAGTTCAGGTTTTAGCAGAAATAACACGTTACAGTTAGCATGTAAGAGATTTGGGAGAAAATTCTTTACAAAAACATAATTTACCAGACACTTTTATTAGTGACATACGTATCTATTGACATATAACAGACAATTTAGCAAAGGCTAACTAACATCTGGGCAATAAAAAACAGAGCAGAATGTAAGTTTGTCTTTGTGACAAACGCTACAATGTTGATGCAGGTGGAATGAGAGACATAAATAAAGTGCAATATGCAGTAAAGGGAACAATGTGCACTGATGTCAGATAGTGAAAAGTAGTGAAGTGAATTTGTTTAATAACAAGCAAAAATCTAATTGGTTTGAAACTGACCACTAAAAGCTAACCAGAGGTGTCAAAAGTACACACATTGCAAGTTTAGATACTCGGGGGTCTGACCGTTGTTGTAACGCTAACAAAGTGCCAACATAATCAGTGTAAGAAAACTAGATGATTCCTAGAATTATATAATTATTAACGGCAAATTTACACATGACAGACTCTGTCCCAACCTTTACGATCCACTTGCAAGGTTTCCACAGTCGATGATCCATGCAGGAACGCATTTCCGCCTACTGTAGAGATCACATGCTTCCTGTTACTGTGGAGGTCGCAATATGGCGCTCCCCAGTGGCTGCAGCCCTTCTCTGTGCATGGGGCTGCACGCCGCTAACACGTTAACGATCTAACTGCGCTAATGCGTTGACGCCGTGCAGCCAACGCACGGGGCGATCTGCGTTAACTCGCTAAGAGAGATTTGTGGTGTTAATGCAGTTGTGGCTTCAACGTCATTTTAACGAAATTAACGCTAACAGCACTACTCTAAACATTAAAATGTACTTTCAACCTACATTCACTAAACTTCAAACTGCATCAAAAAACTATTTTGTGTGTACTCCCACACACAGGTTACAAACGATAAGGAGCAGTTATTACACACTACATCACAAAACATGTTCAGGGCATGAAACTCAAGTCTGTCCAGTGTCACAGGTTGTCCTGTTATTCTACAAAACATATACAAATGTGAAGTTAAAACAGAGATGAATGATTCTGAGCTGTGGTCAGGTTTAACTTTTGCATCCTGTGGTCAGCATTGTACATCATTGTGAATCACTGAAAGTGTGTTTCACTGAGTGAGTTTTCTAAAAATCTAAAGTAAGTTTTACAAATTGAACCTTTCCTCTGAATATTTTTTAAATGTCCTTCACTTTTGAGGCCCTGTTTACATGTGCAGGCGTCTTTTGGAAAACAGACTTTTCTATTTATTCTGTCCTGCTTACATGTTAACAGCACTTTAGTCCAAGACAATCCAATACAAAAAGCACATGGCCCAAAAATCAAAAGAATGATAATCAATGAAGTTTCAATGAAGCTCCAGAGGACGACCCGGAGGTCGGCAACACAATAGCCCACGATCAAATAGTTGTGGGGAGGCCTGTGGTGGCGAACTGCATACAAAGCGGTGACGTCGTTGGTGAGGCCACGGCAGAAAAGCCCCCAGTGGCTTGCCTACACACACTCTGCGCAGGTGCATAGCATTGGCTTGGCAGGCGTCGGGCACGCTGAATGTCACGGCAGCATGAGAGCCACGAATAGTGGAGCTGCTGGCGACGGATGCGTAACTGAGACGAAGCCGAACCAGCAAGCGCGGGGACTGCTGGCGGGGACGAAGCAGAAACGGCAGGCGTGCAGTCCACTGGCAGCTGCAGCCGCAGTGGGCAGAGTAATCCAGCAACTCCCGAGCTTGGATCGTCTCCTTGGCTCGGACCAGATAGCAGATCAGCGCCGAAGCCGACGGGATCTCCAGCAGTTCGGGATTGCCGTGAAGAATCACCTCCATGGTGTTTACTCCCACAAGCTTTGTCCACACATCCGAGGTGCCAGAGATGTATGCTCACAGGTTCCAGAGACGGTGACACCCTCCTCACGAACAGCATCCACTGGGTCCATCTTGCGTCAGATCGTTCTGTCACGGCAGGGTGTGCCTGTGCTTTTTTGATACAGGACCCAAAAGCAGATGATGACAGAGGAGTTGCAGGTTTCAGCAAAAAACGAGCCTTTATTTGGGTTGAGGGCTGAACCAAAAATGAAAACTGAAAAAACTATGAGAACTGTGACAACGGTGACAATTGTGGTGGGTATAACAGACGACCTGTCAATGACATTGGCAGGGCTCGTTGGATGAGCCGTGTGGAATTTAATGAGGACCCAAGATGCAGGCAGCTGAGGGAGGGAGTTTTTATAGAGAAGGTGGAGGTACAAACAGAAACGGCAGAGGAGTGGAGGAAACTAAACAAAACCTAAACTGGAAAAAACTAAGAAAACAAACCTGAAGCGCCAACGAACACGGAGAAGTGGGAGCAGGCAGGCACAGAACAAAACCCTAACAAATGGAAAACCTTAACAAAAGATATAACAGAATAAACAAAGAACATAGAATAATATAAATACACACAAAACACAGAGTCGTCAGACTCAGGACCATGACAGACATACAGAAAACACACCGACTTAAATACATACGGCGGACGAAAGCGAAAGCATTTGCCAAGAATGTTTTCATTAATCAAGTGTATGAAAAAAATACACACAGGTCCTTTTCTGTCACCATGGGTACCTACGCCTCCTCCATTGCCCCTGTTACCTCTGGTGTCCCCCAGGGGTCTGTGCTGGGTCCCATGCTGTTCTCTTTATACTTGTTACCCTTGGGCCGAATCTTTGATAAATACAATATTTCCACTTTTATGCGGATGACATTCAAATCTATTTTGAACTAGCTGAGGATGTCATGTTGTCGTTGCAACATTTCTCCGATTGTATGAATGAAGTTAAAATCTGGCTACTGAGCAATTCCCTCATTCTAAATGATAAGAAGACTGAAATTGTAATCTTTGATACTCCCTTCTCTCGGGCTGAACTAATTGGTATTTTTGGGCCCTTTGCTGACTCCCTTTATGACACTGTGAGGAACCTGGGTGTTGTCTTGGACAGTTCCTTCAAGTTGGACAAACACGTGTCCTCTGTAGTTAAATCGAGTTTCAATCAACTACGTCTAATCTCTAAGGCCAAGCCCTACTTACCACGTAAAGACCTGGAGAAACTTATCCATGCCTTTGTTACATCAAGATTAGATTACTGTAATTCCCTTTACACTGGTCTCCATTCTGCCGTTGTTCACAAACTGCAGCTCGTTCAAAATGTGGCTGCGCGTCTTTTAACTGGAACTGCAGGTTTGAGTCTATTACTCCAGTTCTTTCCGACCTGCACTGGCTCCCTATTAAACTTTGTATTGATTTTAAAATCTTATTGCTCACTTTTTAAAATCATAAATAGCACTGCGCCCAGCTATCTTACGGATCTCCTCAGCTTTTATACCCCTGGGAGAGCGCTTAGATCAGCAGGCCAAATGCTCCTGGTGCGACCTAGATCTCGGCTCAAGACCAGAGGTGACCGCGCATTCGCTGCTGTCACACCCTACCTCTGGAATAACCTCCCTCTAGCTATTCGGCGTCTGATTCAATTCAATCTTTTAATCTCGATTAAAAACTTATTTGTTTAGCCTTCCTTTCCCCGCCTCCTAGAGCCCGCATTTTTGGTGTACTGTAAGTTATCTTTTTCGCTTTATTAATATTTATAATGTTTTAACCTTCAGCCTTTTGGGTTGTGCCTACTACGCCTGGTGTATTATTGGTTAGTTATGTCACCCGCCTGTTAGTATATTTTATTTGTATTTTGTGTTTTGTATTTGTATTTATTATTGCTCTAACTCGTTCTGTGAAGCACTTTGGCATACCTGTGTTTTTTTAAATGTGCTATATAAATAAAATTGTATTGTATTGGATTGTATACAGGAGGTGATATGGGGAAGTGGGAACAAGTGGGGAAACAGCTGACTGACATTAACATAATGACGGGACAGGAGAAGTGAACCTAATCCAACGAACAAAGAAATCCACTGCAAATGTAATAACCTTCCAAATAAAGCTGAGCTCTGTGTATTGCTGAATTCTAAATTTCAGTGCTAGACTAAAAATAAATCAAATAAATGTATTGTTTTGCAGATACAAAATATCATTTGAACTCTTTTAAATTCTATTGAGTGCAATCTGTCTGCGTGTATAACGGAAATCTAACAAAACTGTAAAAATCTATTTGAGTTCATCTGAAATCATACAGATTAACTGTATGATTTCAGATTAACTCAAAAAATGTAAAAATTAAACATAATTTATGGACACCGTTTGATTTCTTTGCATGTAGCTATATTAACATTTATACATTTAATAAATCATGAAATTAATACGCGCATGTTCTCGTAACAATGCAACTAACTGTTTGCTCTTCATTCAGTGAAGTGAGCATCACACGCTGCTCATATAAAACATATTCTGACAAACAGCCGCACAGCTGAGGAGCCTTTTTTAAAGAAACTTGAAGGATAACTTCCCAAAGTCTGACCTGCATCGGACCATCCGCTCAGTGTCCGTGGTTACCATGGTTACTGCAGAAGCTGCTATGAATTAAACAGTTGTCCCTGAGATAACTTACCGGAGACATGAATGTTTGTTTTTCCTTTACAAAAGAATTGGATGACTTGGATAACTTATAGGAGTATCAGACTCCACGTGCCATGTCCTCGGAAATCTGGACTCGTGTGGATTTTTCAAGGACAAACTGGTAAGAGTCGCACACCACTATACTGAAATAAAGAAGCTATTACTGAAATACACGAGCTATATTATAAACTATGATATAAACTTAAGGTTTAGTTATAAAGGACACCTTCCTACCTTTAGTCTTATTCATGAGCAGTATCAGTTGTCTTCTAACATCCAAGAGTCTGCACGATGTGTTTCATAGGTCCTAACTAGAGATGGACGGTCCGATACTGACCTCAATTACTGGATCGGATATCGGAGAGAAATAAAAAATGTAATCCGATCCATTAAATATCAAAAAAGCACCTCACAAAACTTGCGACCTGGCGTAACTCGGCTCATAACCGTAGCACGTCGGAGCAGTATGCATCAAGTGATAGAGTGGCTGTGGCGTGCGGGACCTGTCGGTGGTCTGGTTGAGCATTTGGAGCCTCGCCACCAAACCGGCATTTCATCTCCAAGAAAGTGATCCCAGAGACAAGTAAAGCAAGTGTGTAAGTTCATCTCTGAATGTTTGTAAAGCATTCCAGCGTTAAGCTTAACAACCGATATAGGGAGCGACTGCCTCTTCTCTCCCCCTCCCTCTCCTGCTGCTACTTCAATCATGAAACTGATCAATGATCAGCTGATCGGCTTTTCTGTCGCGAGTCCATCTCTCTTGTTTGTTTGTGCCAGAAAGAGGAAACAAGCGGCTGAACAACAGCAGCATGTTTAAGCTTGATAATCTGTTGTTAGAATTTATTTAATATTACTTTTCTACACCAGGATCTTTTTCTACGTAGCTGACGGCTGGTAACTGTGCAGGGGCGGATCTAGCAAAGTTTAACCAGGGGGCCGATAGGGCATGAACAGGGAAAAGGGGGCACAAAGATATACTTTCTTTCTTATTCTCTTTTAAATGTCTGGCTTTTAATAAATAATTATCTGAATATTACACCAAAATTTTAATCTGATGTAAAAGTATAGAAGACCATTACTGTATATAGTAACTGTTAAGTCTAATATACCCTTGTAAGCTATAGTACTTTTTCCTTTGGGAAGGTACCATCTTTGCATTCTGCAGTTCTGTTGAAGAAAGATGTTGAATCTATTTAAATATTGTAGAAAAATAATTGATTTCTGTGCATTTTTTTCACACTGCATCAAATTAAAGTTGATTACGTCGATTAAGCATCATGAGGTGGGGGGTGGTTCCCTTTTTTTATTTATTTTTTGCTGGGAGTTTGCAACCCTATTAGTTAGGTTGCTTACTCTTTTAAATACCAGAATAGGGAGGATGGAGTAGGTTTAAGTTTATTAGATTCATCAGTTTTGCTGAACTATGGAATATTTTGGGTGCAGTGTATTTTTTGCTTACAGGTATAACAGAATAGCATTAGTGTTTTTTTTTAAACTTGAGTTTGGACCCATACAAAATGCAGCAAGATATTAAAAAAACAGTTTTATTGATTATAAAACACACTATATTGGATTCATATCGGTATCTGCCGATATCCAAATTTATAATATCGGTATCGGACATAAAAAAGTGGTATTGTGCCATCTCTAGTCCTAACATGAGGATCCCAGAACCAAAAAATAACCCAAAGGGTTAAAAAGATTTCCATATTAATGCAGATGATGTATATGATTGTGGGACTTGTATAAAAAAATGTATATGCCATATTTGTCTGTGAAGGTTCTCAGTACTCCAGGTCATCGTAGTCAAAGGAGCTTGCAAAGAAAAGCATCTGGACTTCTTTAAGCTGCTTGAAGACGTTTCACCTCTCATCCTAGAAGCTTCTTCAGTTCTAAGGTCAAATGGCGGAGAGTCCCAGATTTAAACCCAGTGGGAGTATCCCCCCAAAGAGGGACAAAAGGACCCCCTGATGATCCTCTAATCACGGTGTGCAAACGGGTGTGGGTCCCAATCAGCCAGGGTTTCAGGTGAGCTCATTGTGAAACCTGGCACCACCTTATCATGCAATTTCCTGAGGTCAGATGGCCCAGGATGTGAGTGGGCATTAAGGCGTCTGGGGAGGGAACTCAAAACTGGATTATAGATGGCAGACAGTTGGTGTCGTAAACCACCCTCTGTTCAAAGATGTTCGCTCACAGTGAACGTAAATGGCTTCTTTCACTCCTCTTTCAAACCATCTGTCCTCTCTGTCCAAAATGTTAACATTGGCATCCCATTTCACCGAAACAATAACGCAGTGCACAGTGTGACGTCAAAAAAGGCGCACACATTTGACGCTGCACTTGTCTGGAGGAACGGAGTTTTCGAAAATCTCCACCCTGGCAGGAGTTTTAAAAATCTCAGTTTTCAGTGACCAAAAACGCCATTTACGTGTGGACGAAAGGTGCAAAAATATGGGTCTTCAAAAATACCCGGGTACATGTGGATGTGTGGACAAAGCCTAAGGCTACGTCCACACTAATTTTTCTCTCCGTTTTGGCCTCCCATCCACACTGAGATGGCGTTTTCACAGATGGAAAACACAGCGTTTTGAAAACACATACATTTCAAAAGGATGCTTTCCGTGGCAGTGTGGACAGTGAAAATGGAGACTTTCTAAAACGATGAAACATGATGCAGTCATGTGATCAATAAAACTAAGGCTACGTTCACACTGCAGGCAAAGCGCATCAAATCCGATTTTTTTGACCCTATGCCACCCATATCCGATCATGGTATGACAGTGTGAACGGCACAAATCCGATATTTTCAAATCCGATCTGGGTCACTTTCGTATGTGGTACTGAATCCAATACATATCTGATGTTTTAGAAAGCGACTGCTGTTTGAACGGTCATGTCGCATTAAATCCGTCTTTTACGTCACTGACACAAGACAGACGCCAATTATCAGGCCGGGGAAGCGCCCGAGAAGACATCGCGAACGCTTCCTGGCCATCCCGTGTAGATGTTAGTGAAACTGTTGGGAAGACAACGTGAACATTTTATTTGTACTGCATAATCTGCAGATTCTGACAGAAATCTGCAACTATCCTTTGAAGCACCGCTCCTCTCTAAAACAGCAATAAGGATCATTATTAGGTTATCTACATTATTATGTAAATAACAAAATAACTTAAAGCAAAATTTGGGAAACGTAAAGTCCGAAGTCTTTCTATTAAGGGCCATCAGTCAAACAATATTGTTTGCTTTGGGTCTAAACAGAGCGCGTTGTGTATGAACATCTTCTTTTGCGCATGCGGGCCGCATCGAGCGTTCACACTAGAGAGCGTTTGCTGTCGCATTTTATTTGTAGTGTGAACAAGCAGACAAAAAAAATTGGATTTGATCAAAAAATCGGAATTGAGCATTAAGACCTGCAGTGTGAACGTAGCCTAAGATAGCGGAGGGCATTATACAGCAGTTGTTTTGTTTGCTCTCAATTTTGACAGCCTATTAAAGATTAATATCAGTCTGTACATGCTCCAGATAGCTTTTCTTCAAATTCTTTAACTTTCACTCGCTTTTGCAACTTTGTACTTTTGTGTTACTTGCAGCAACAACTGTACCTCATTGTTATTCCATTTAAAAAAACTTGGTGCTTTTCCTCAACATTTTGCTGCGACGTTTCAAAGAGCCGGAAAGTAAATAAGCGGCAGACAGAAATGAGGCAGGTCAAATCATTTTGGGTTTCACATATGAGCAGTACTGGAACGTAAGCGTTTTCGGCTGTTTCAATGTGGACGCACAACTCTGTGAAAACGACTGAAAACGCTACTGTGGACGCGGAGCGTTTTCACACATGAAAACGCCTTTCAAATCTATCCGAGCTACTATTAAAAACCAAAACAAACAAACAAACAAATAAAAAAAACCATTAAAAGTCACAAAAACCTACAAGGGCACTTAACACCACACACAGTCAAACAAAATACACAAAAAAGTATTAAACAGAAAAAAAAGTATACAATCCTAGTAATTTGCACCCCCACAGGTGAACTGCTGCCTGAGCCAAATGTAGTTGTTGTGATATTTGATCCCAGCGCACTCCAAAGAGGAATGTAGAATAGTTCTGTGGCGACTGAAACAAGTCAAACATCGCTGTAAACAAACCATCAAAACGCACGGGCAGGGGATCACGAAAGCCCGACTACTTGGGCAGAACAATTATAAACCATCTCACAAAATAAAACTGTAGACAGGACAAGATAAGCAGTTCCTTAAAGGATGGGCCCAAAACAGCGGCTGCTTGCAGGCGTTTCCCTCATCCTGACACATATCTTTATATTTTGCTGGGCAAATTTGGTTACAGGAACAGTAATTTCTTGACAAATGTGCAATCATACAGGTGTGGTTGAAAAGTTTAGATTCACTCCTTATGGGTATGAGTGTTATGGGAATTTGGGTTTTAATGATTTAGCTGAACTGTTTTTTTGTTTTTTTTTACCTGAATGGTATGATTGTACAGTATTGTATCTTTAATGACTTTAAGAAGCAAGAATTGGGTGCACACGTTTTTAATTTACTGAGGAGACAAACGGCTATATGGCAGCTGTGTCACTGACAACTGACAATCTAAATGTTCTTGCTTAACAATGACTGTAAAAAATCAACATTGATCAGAAACTTTTATTCCTCATTTATGCAAACAGATTGAAAATTGGAATTATTCAAATATACAGTTATGTTGTTTAAAAATGTTCAGTATAAATGAGTTTTTAGCTTCAGCCTAAACTGAAAATGTATACACAATCTGAAGACAAATAAAACAAAGCTCAAAATCAAGATCTTTTTTAAAATTTTTTATTATTTCAATTCAATTCAATTCAATTCAATGTTATTTATATACCGCCAAATAACAACAAAAGTCGCCTCAAGGCGCTTCAGAGAGAAAAACCCAACAATCATATGACCCCCCTTATGAGCAAGCACTTTGGCGACAGTGGGAAGGAAAAAACTCCCTTTTAATAGGAAGAAACCTCCGGCCAGAACCAGGCTCAGGGAGGGGCGGCCATCTGCTGCGACCGGTTGGTAATTTGTGGTATTTGTTGGTAATAATTTCATGTGGTCTTTAGGTGAACAGTTCCACAAGTTCTTGTTACTCTTCTGGGCTTTTAAATAAGTGAGTACTCTTCTTTGTAACGCCACCATGTGTCAGCTAAACTTTAGCTTACACATGAAAACATCCTAGAGAAGATATTTGGTCTCTTCAATGGTGCATTCTTATGAAACTTTTGACAATCTCTTTGTCACATTTCGGTGGCCAATTTTCATTAACTGCATGACAGTGTTTGGATATTTCCACTTTTCCTTGAGTTCATTATATACTGCCACGCTGACCTCTTCAATGTCCTTCCAAGGAAGATTTTAAGCTTTTGGGACACAATTTTATCCCAGACTTTTTGGGCAAGCCTCTGTTTAATGGCTTCATCAGCCCCCTAGAGGCAATTTCCCTGCTTCATTGTCTTGCTCATTGCGTGCATAACCAGATCTCTGGCAAAGCGTTCCACAAGTTCTCTGTACTCGTCTCGGTTTTTAGATAAAGTGAGTATTCTTTTGGGTAATGCCAGCAGATGTCTGGTGAATGTTGGGACAGTAATATCATCCTCAAGCTCTTCCTTCAGACTTGAAATCAAATGTTTTTCCTTGCACTTATGCACTTTACAAAGATTGGTGAAAATGGCTTTCGCCATACTGGGCAGCCTCTTTGGACATAGATCCAAATGTTTTCCCTCAATTTCAGGCCAGATTTTCTCCATCAGACGATAACAGTTGGGAATCCTTGTGGAGTCTTTGTGTTTAGCGGAGACTTTCTCTAAGGCCCGTGAAACTACCAACTGAGTAAGTGCATAAACAAACATTTTTTCTGCAGACACATCATCAGATGCCAGACTGATGACAGAAGAAGAATCAACTTCTGACTCATGTACAGCTGGAATCACAGGCTTTTCCACGGGACAAGCTTCTATTTTGTCCCAGTGTTTGTATCAGCTGTGGGCATACAGCTTTTCTTTGGTTCTGCTGTGGCTTGGGATTGTGTGTCCACATGCTGAAGACATTTGCCGGCCTCTGTCTTCAGTTCTGCAGCATCTGTTTTTTCATTATCACTGCAGTTGTCTACAGATATTTCTTTCAGGATGCTGTCTTTTCCTCCTTTTGCCTCCGTTTCCTTGCATTTATCAACGTCTGACTCATATGCAGCTGGCATTGCAGGCTTTTTCATGGGACAAGCTTCTATTTTGTCCCAGTGTTTGTATCAGCTGTGGACTTTTTCTTCATACAGCTTTTCTTTGGTTCTGCTGTGGCTTGGGATTGTGTGTCCACATGCTGAAGACTTGCACTGGCCTCTGTCTCCAGTTCCGGAGTTTCTGTTTTTTTATTATCACCACAGTTGTCTACAGATATTTCTGTTACGATGTCTTCCTTTGCTGGTTTACCCCTGTTTTCTCATGGGAATCAGCGTCCACTGACTCAAGACACTCCTCTGTCTGTGTGGACACCGGAGCTCCCTTCTCCATGGTTGTCTCTGTTGCATCCACTAACATGGAGCAAAGTTTCAACATGTCCTGTAACAAAGTGGAAGGCAGCTTAGAGTTGCAGTACTCTGGGTTTGACTGCAGAGATCTCCACTGTGGTACAATTGTACCAAAAAAGTAGTCGCTTAAGCACTTCCATGTTTCCACTGAGGAGTAACTGTGTGGAGTTGTCATGTTGAAGGTTGGATTTCTACTTCTTTGACTCTGAATGTGAGAAGTGGAAACAAATTGCTGGGGGTTGATGTTGTGGCAGGTATGTCTGCTCTTTGTGAACTAAATGTGTTTAAATGTTGCTCGCTGTTCTGATGCATGAATGCGCTCTGAACTAAATCGCAGGTGATTATGGAGTTCTGGAGTTCTATTTATAGGCTCGTCCTGTAGGCCCCGCCCACTGCCCTTTGCTAATTGCCAAGCCCCGCCCACATCGAATGACTCTTGCCTAGCAACCGCTAGACGATAGTAGCACGGATGGGCGAGCCATGTGACGTCATCCAGTGTTCTTTGATCAAAGAGAAGTAAGTGTTGGCTTTCTTGCCGCTCAGCAATTGATAACAAAGAACCTTGAAATGTGTTTTTAGCTAAACTTTGACACAGCTGCAGGACATTAATAATAATGAGAAGCTACTTAATATATAATATATATATATATATATATATATATATATATATATATATATATATATATATATATATATATTATTATATAAGTAGTCTCATTATTTTAATGTCCTGCAATAAATAGATAAATACAAAAAAGGGTTTTAAAAAGTGTGTAAGAGCCAAAGTGAATGTTTATGTTTGTGTTTATTTATTGTGGTGGTACAGGTGTTTAGATTTTCCTGCACCTCAGGTGATCGCGTGTTATTTACGTGACACAGGCGTACTCGTCAGGGAGGAGGTGGCTCTGATCGGGTGTTCACCCCACTATTTT
>NW_024386785.1:4252625-4447039 GCF_900408965.1 Simochromis diagramma | reverse complement strand
TCGCTGTATCCATCATCACATCCATGCCAGCCATATCATCCCTCGCCTCCATACATCCATATCATACCAGCACCATCCATATCATCCATCCATCCATGCATCCATATCATCCCTCCCTCCATCCAACCATCCATCCATCCATCCATATCATCCCTTCATCCATCCATATCATCCATCCATCCATGCATCCATATCATCCCCCCCCATCCATCCATCCATCCATCCATCATCCTCCATCCATCTATCCATCCCATCCATCCATCCATCCATGCATCCATATCATCCCTCCCTCTACCCATCCATCCATTCATCCATATCATCCCTCCCTCCATCCATCCATCCATGCATCCATATCATCCCTTCCTCCACCCATCCATCCATCATCCATATCATCCCTCCCTCCATCCATATCATCCATCCATCGCCCATATCATCCCTCCCTCCATCCACCATCCATGCCATATCATTCCTTCATCCATCCATATATATCCATCCATCCATCCATCCATTACCCCCTCCCTCCATCCCATATCATCCCTCCCGCCATCCATATCATCCCTTCATCCATCCATATCATCCATCCATCCATGCATCCATATCATCCCTCCCTCCATCCATCCATCCATGCATCCATATCATCCCTCCCTCCACACCATCCATCCATCCATCCATATCATTCCTTCATCCATCCATATCATCCATCCATCCATTTAAGCATGCAGCCATCCATCCATCCATATCATCCCTCCATCCATACATCCATATTATCCCTCCCCACCATACATCCCTCCATCCATACCATATCATCCCTCCATCCATCCATCCATATCATCCCTCCCTCCATCCATCCATTTCAAACCATCCCTCCATCCATGCATGCATCCATCCATCCATCCATTCATCCATATCATCCCTCCATCCATCCATATCATCCCTCCATCCATCCATCCATCCATATTATCCCTCCCTCCATCCATATCATCCCTCCCGCCATCCATATCATCTCTTCATCCATCCATGTCATCCATCCATCTATCCATCCATATCATCCCTCCCTCCATCCATCCATCCATGCATCCATATCATCCCTCCCTCCACCCATCCATCCATTCATCCATATCATCCCTCCCTCCATCCATATCATCCATCCATCCATGCATCCATATCATCCCTCCCTCCATCCATCCATCCATATCATCCCTTCATCCATCCATATCATCCATCCATCCATCCATCCATATTATCCCTCCCTCCATCCATATCATCCCTCCCGCCATCCATATCATCCCTTCATCCATCCATATCATCCCTCCCTCCCCCCTCCATCCATCCATCCATGCATCCATATCATCCCTCCCTCCACCATCCCTCCCTCCATCATATCATCCCTCCCGCCATCCATATCATCCTTCATCCACCATATCACATCCATCCATTCATCCTCATCCATCCATGCCATCACATCCAGTACACATCCCCCACCCATCCATCCATTCATCCATATCATCCCTTCATCCATCCATCCATCCATCCATCCATATCATCCCTCCCTCCATCCATATCATCCCTCCCTCCCTCCTCCATCCATCCATCCATCTCATCCCTTCATCCATCCATATCATCCATCCATCCATCCATCCATCCATCCATCCATCCATATCATTCCTTCATCCATCCATATCATCCATCCATCCATCCCTCCATCCCATCCATATCATCCATCCATCCATCCATATCATCCCTCCCTCCATCATCCATCCATGCATCCATCCATCCCTCCCCTCCAACTCCACCATATAATCCATATGCATCCCTCATCCACCATATCATCCATCATCCATCCAGCTTCCAGCCATATCATTCCTTCAATCCATCCATACATCACATCATCCATTCATCCATATCATCCTCCATCCATCCATATCATCCCTCCCTCCATCCATATCATCCCTCCCTCCATCCATCCATCCATCCATCCATCTCATCCCTTCATCCATCCATATCATCCATCCATCCATCCCTCCATCCATATCATCCCTCCATCCATCCATATCATCTCTCCATCCATCCATCCATCCATCCATTCAAACCATCCCTCCATCCATGCATGCATCCATCCATCCATCCATTCATCCATATCATCCCTCCATCAATCCATATCATCCCTCCATCCATCCATCCATATCATCCCTCCCCTCCATCCTATCCATCCCTCCCCCCATCCATATCATCCTCATCCATACCATAGCCACAGCCATCAAATCCATCACCCTCCCTCCATCCATCCATCCATGCATCCATATCATCCCTCCCTCCACCCATCCATATCATCCCTCCCTCCATCCATCCATCCATCCATCCATTCAAACCATCCCTCCATCCATGCATGCATCCATCCATCCATCCATTCATCCATATCATCCCTCCATCCATATCATCCCTCCATCCATCCATCCATCCATATTATCCCTCCCTCCATCCATATCATCCCTCCCGCCATCCATATCATCCCTTCATCCATCCATATCATCCATCCATCCATATCATCCCTCCCTCCATCCATCCATCCATGCATCCATATCATCCCTCCCTCCACCCATCCATCCATCCATCCATATCATCCCTCCATCCATCCATATCATCCCTCCATCCATCCATATCATCCCTCCATCCATCCATATCATCCCTCCCTCCATCCATCCATCCATCCATCCATATCATCCATCCATCCATCCATATCATCCATCCATATCATCCATCCATCCATCTGATCTTTGATCTCATGAAGTACGAAAAACAGCCCTTTTGTTGGTCTTCATTTGCAGTAATGGTCTCATATCTCCTCTGAAGTCAGCCTGACTTTGATGTATTAAACTGGGACGACAGCTCATATGTTTCCAGACTCCCCAAAGACGATGAGTCAAACTGACAACCGAGGAAACTGTAACTTTTATCTCTTCAGCTGGAGAAACTTTGAGCAGCTCAACATGAATCAGTAGATATGAGAGTGGTCTGATGAAAAATCATGTTCAGGTCAATGACTGAAAAGGAAACATTTGTCTTGAGGAACATGAACGAATGGAATAAATTTCACTGCAGTAGGTTTTATTTCAGGGTACATCTCAGGTAAGTTAAAGCAGATAACGTGTTTCAGTTGTGTGTCCTGACGTGCAGCTCCAGTGAGGAGAAACACTGCAGACAGTTACACTCAGAGATGAGACACCAAGCAATGATTTTTTAATAAGTGAATGTAGAGCACAAAATTGAGCCAGTAAAACATTTTCATCCAATAAGCTGAATTTTTAAGGAGTGGCTGATGCTTCAAGGCTCCTCAGAGTTTTAGAGGTAGAAACATGACGACCGCAGAAGGAATTTGTTCTACATGTTTAATTTATCTAATCAGCAATTTGAATTCTGTTCACTGTGAGTTTGTGTGCTCCTTCTTTATTGACATTTTAACTGTGGTCTTTAAACAAGAGGAGACCAGAAACTGGAACGATGAAGTGGATCGATGTGAGTGCTGTGAAATGCAGAGAGGGCTTGCGGAGGAGGAAATGCCACCAAGCTTTCAGAACTCTCTGCAGTCAATAGTTTTTAAAATGCAGCTGCTCATTAACGTGACTTTTATTTATTTTGTTGCTTATTATTAATTGAGCTACTATTCCATTCAAAAAGCTTTCTGGATGAACTGCAGTCTGTCCAGTTTGTTGAACTCGGAGAGCGTATCTTGAGAAATAGCTTCATATTTGGAGTTTAGCCTCAACATCTGTGCAGTACCTGTTCTGCTCCATCTGTACTCCCTCAGAGATCAATTAATTTTATCTGGTCTTTTTCAATTCCTCCATCAATACGATCTTTTCTTTGTGGAGTGGGCTCAGAGAGGCATATGCACTGAAATAATTAGGACATTAATACTGGAGGACACTGAAGGGTCGGTTGTACTGAGGGAAGAAGCCAGACAGCTGGAAGGAGACATCTGGAGAGCATTGAGAAGTTTCCACAGTGTCACCATCTCTGACTGGAGTTTTCAGGGTTAACTGCACAATAATTATCCATCATTAGTCGACATGGCCACCACAGAAGATGACTCCTTGGCAGTGTTCAGCCTCCAGCAGTGCAGCATCAGTAAAGGAGGTAAATGGCTAGAATAATTATTTCTACCTGCTCTTTTTAGTTTCATGGATCACATGTCAAGGAACTCTTCTTGATGGGGCGACTGTGGCTCAGGGGGTTGGGAATCGCATCTGTAACCGGAAGGTCGCCGGTTCGATCCCTGGGATCTCTGTCCTTGTCGTTGTGTCCTTGGGCAAGACACTTTACCCTACTTGCCTACTGGTGTTGGCCAGAGGGGCCGATGGCGCGATATGGCAGCCTGGCTTCTGTCAGTCTGCCCCAGGGCAGCTGTGGCTAGAACTGTAGCTGCCTCCACCAGTGTGTGAATGTGAGAGTGAATGAATAGTGGCATTGTAAAGCGCTTTGGGTGCCTTGAAAAGCGCTATATAAATCCAATCCATTATTATTCTGTCTTTCAGCTTTTAAACACGGAGAACAATGTAGAACAGGAAGTTGTTTTAACTTAACCAAACAGTTTGGGTCCTTGAACATTTCACTGTGATGCTGTGGATGTCCACAAACATCAGTGTCCATATTCTCATGACCAGCCAGCTCTTCTTGGTTCCAGTCCTGTTGGTTTATTCATCCCGGCTCTCCTCACCTCCCTCCTCGTTTTCCTCCGTCCTCTCGGCAGGTTTGGCAGTAATGAAGAGGACCCTGTGGGCCCTGCTGATGCATTTCCTTCCCTGGTTTTGGATTTAATAACAAGGGCTTTACAAACAGGCTGGAGTCAGTGGGGCAGCCAATGTTTTTATAATGAGCGAGCAGAGGAAGAGAAAAACATGGCATCCTATTATATCTGGAGAGAAAGAGACAGAGAGACAGAGAGAGAAGCGACGATGAAGGAGACATGAAGAGAAGCAAGAAATAATGAGAGATGTAAAAGCGAGCCGAGGAAAGGACAAAATGCTCAAATTAATTCTGACATGTTAGTTTAATTAGTTACATTGGCGGGAGGGAAGTAAATCTACAGTGACTCCATCTCAGGTTTCTAAATAAGCAGCCTGTGGATTCTTTATTAGAGGAAATTTCCACCACAAAGAGATTGTCTTTCAGGGCTTTATTATCACACATGCGAGCAGCCATCAATAAAATGCCTCTCATCTCCACAGCTGCCACTGTTGGCTCTGTGAAAAAACACACGTCTTATCATGTTTTCTGTGGCTGTGTTGTTGAGACACACTCAGTCAGACTGTTTCACTGTGGGTGGTTACAGAAGTAGGTCAGGTTAAGAAAGGTTACATTTAATCCTCACAGATTTTCCATTAAAGGGATTTATTACTGTGTTTTCCTGCTAACACATTTCAGAGGGCCTGTGTACCTGGCGTCTAAATCTTTCCAATTTAGTGTTAGTTTAGTGTGAGCTACCTGTCTCAGTATTTCCATTCATCACTATATCAAGGCCCCGACACAATAGCGTGGAACTGAACTCCTCAAAGTATTTGATGCTATGGGACTGGGATAAGCAAAAGAAAATGAATCCATGGATGGATGGATGAATGGATGGATGGAGGGATGGAGGGATACATGGATGGAGGGATACATGGATGGATGGATGGATGGATGGATGGATGGATGATGGATGGATGGATGGATGGATGGATGGATGGATGGATGGATGGATGGATGGATGGATAGATGGATGGATGGATGGATGGATGGATGGATGGATGGATGGATGGATGGATAGATGGATGGATGGATGGATGCATGGATGGATGGATGGATACATGGATGCATGGATGGATGGATGCATGGATGGATGGATACATGGATGGATGGATGGATGGATGGATGGATGGATGGATGGACGGATACATGGATGGATGCATGGATGGATGCATGGATGCATGGATGGATGGATGCATGGATGGATGGATGGATGGATGGATGGATGGATGGATGGATGGATGGATACATGGATGGATGGATGGATGGATGGATGGATGGATACATGGATGGATGGACGGATGCATGGATGGATGGATGGATGGACGGATGCATGGATGGATGGATGGATACATGGATGCATGGATGGATGGATGCATGGATGGATGGATACATGGATGGATGGATGGATGGATGGATGGACGGATACATGGATGGATGGATGGATGGATGGATGGATACATGGATGGTGGGATGGATGGATAGATGGATGGATGGGGCATGGATGGAGGATGGAGGGATGGATGGATGATGGATGGATGGGTGCATGGATGGATGGATGGATGGATGGATGGATGGATGGATGGATACATGGAGGGATACATGGATGGATGCATGGATGGATGGATGGATGGATACATGGATGGATGGGTGCATGGATGGATGGATGCATGGATGCATGGATGCATGGAATGGATGGATGGATGGATGGATGGATGGATGGATGGAGGGAGGGATGATATGGATGGATGGATGGATGGATGGATGGATGGATGGATGGATGGATGGATGGAGGGAGGGAGGGATGATATGGATGGATGGATGCATGCATGCATGCATGCATGGATGGATGGATGGAGGGATGATATGGGTGGATGCATGGATGCATGGATGCATGGATGCATGGATGCATGGATGGATGGAGGGATGCATGGATGGATGGAGGGATGCATGGATGGATGGATGGATGGATGGATGCATGGATGCATGGATGGAGGGATGCATGGATGGATGGAGGGATGCATGGATGGATGGATGGATGGATGGATGGACAGAAACAGCTACACGGCATAAACCATGATAAAATCACTCACACAACAAGACCGTCATCAAGAGGATGTGGTGTGATGTTTATCAGCAGATCCATGAGCTCACATTAGATGTTGAGGAGGAGTCTTCAGCCATGATTCATAAAAACAGTTATTCGTGCTGAAGCTCTTTAACAAACATTACCAGCGTCTCAAGCTTCCTTAAGGTTTATCTCTGGACAGCTGACAGAAAACAACTCTCACAGGAAATAATTAGAGATGTTAGTGTTCTCTCTTATTAGAAATGTGACTGAGTTAGCTGCCACACAGATAAAACATGGATGTTCATATGGATGATGCTTTTGTCCAGGCTAGCTAACGGGAGGCTGTGGTTTATCTTACAATAAAGCTTCTGTTTGTGCAGAAGCTTTGAGGTAAAAGCACAAAAGGTCAGATTAAAGAGAGGAGCATCAAATACTGACGATCCGTTTGAGAGATCAAATCATGTGCATGTGCATGCATGGCTTTATGACTTCATTTGGTCATCTGTTTTGTCTCGTGTATGGGTGCCACATGTGACCCAGTGAACCATGAAGTTTAAGACCAACCTCAGACTAAACTTAACTATCCAAACTTAACCAAGAACCTGTAAAATACTACCAAAGTGAGTCATTGATCCCGTGTGGGACTGTTGTACACACACAAAAAATAAATGGACAAAGTGACTCGGCTGCTTAAACCTGCATTTTCCCTAACGTCCAGCAGGGGGCTGGACTCTGGACTCTGATGTCTGATTGCACAGATTTCTATGACAAATGGAGAATTCTGCTCAGCTGAACAGCTTCCTGATGGGTTTATAGGTCAGTCACTGGTTTACGGTCTTATGTATAAAACGGTATAATTTCTATTCGTAACCAGGGACATTAAACTGTCAGTGTGTCGCAGCGGTGAACGTCTCTCAGACCACAGTCAGAGATTACAGCACACGTTAATGGAAAGGGGTTAAAGTTAAGTTTAATTATGTTTAATTATAAACATGCCAGTTGTGAGGAAATCTGCTGTTTTACACCTTTGGTCGTGTATGTAGGACAAATACGACACGTATGTGCGCTTGTACTTCTGTTTGCTGAAAAGCATAAGTGGCATCAGGCCGTGCACAGTGATCACAGCTCTGATTGATCCAGAGAAACGTTGATGTGTAGAGCGTTTCTTTGGACTCTCAGCACAGCTGTGGCAGCACTGAAATCCCTGTCAGTCCTCTGATTAATGGATCCATTCAAAAACAAGCCCATGCAAAACTGTGTAAGCTCTAAAACCTGCCAAAGAGCATTTTTACACACCTGTCTTTTGATAAGTGATTCTAGCGAGTGAAGCGTTGTTCCTCCTGTTTGTGACCAGGCTGTGAAACAATCACCAGCATGTGGAAAGAATCAGAGAGAAAGACCATCCTGGCTGCTCGGCTGGTAGGAAAGGTTTGATTTGCTGAAAATCCCTCGGAAGCCCAGACGTCCTGCAGAGCAAGGTCATCCAGCTCGTGAGAGGGTAAGAACGGCGACTGATCGACCGCTAAATCGACAGCTTCACCTTCCAGCTCACAAAGCTGTCTGGTTTACTGCTGATGCTACACCACCTTTCGCCCTCACGCTCCACCTTCCCCTTCATGACCTGCAGCAGATCCTGATGTCCACTAAGTGCACAATGAAGAAGACTGCAGCAGGTCTGTGCTCAGTGTGAATGCAGAACTCCTTCACATGTGATGAGGATGTCAGGGACCTGGGTCTGATCTGGGTCCCACGATCAGAGGCGACTGCAGTCGCGGACGCTGCCTCTACAAAGAACTTTCTTGATGTCTGAACTTGTTTAACATGACCTCAGTCAGCTCACTTCAGCCTGATGACTTCCTGCTTCCCTGAGCAGTTTCCTGTTGGTCAGAGTGTGATTGGTTAAAGTTGGGTTAAACTTGCTGACTGAACTTATTGTTCCCTCATGCTCTCATTTCCATCTTTAACAGTCTTTCTTCCATTTTTCATACTTGACATCCAAATGTGACAAAAATGAAATTATACATTTCTTCATGAATTAGTGTCACTGAGCTCAGCGACGATATGACGGCGTGTCATAAACATCAACATTAGCGCTGACTCGCTGCGACTTTCATGGCTCTTTGCACACAAGATGGAATTTTTGTGATTTTCATGAATATTTTTGTCTCATTGTCAGTTCTGTCAGTTTCACTGTGATCTGATAATCTGTGTGTTCTTTAGACTCACAACCTTCCACACCATCATTCATGCAAAACCTCCTCCTCCTCATCAGAGGAGAGGGTGGCTTCCCCTCGTCTCTGAGTCTAACCGGTTTCATCGTCAGACTCTCAGTAAATGATGTTTATCAGTCCTGGCAGCAGAGCGAGGAACTGATGCTGCTGGTCGAGCTAAGAGAGAAACCTGCATCTCTGCACAATCAGCTCATGTTTCATTCTGTTTTTTATTTATAATGACTTCATGAAGCCATGCAGAGTTTTACCCTCACAGTGTGAATGTTTTCACAGGCTCTCACAGAACAGGCTGGGTAGAAATTTCTAGTTTCAAGTAAATTTCTCATTGCTTCATCAGCACAGGAGGCAGAAACATCCAGAACCAGAGTTTCTGTCATTTCTCTACGTCTCAGACATCAAACTGCGATATATCCCATCAGACTGATGCTCAGAGCTGCTCACAGACAAATAGTCGTATGGTACACAGACTCGGGCTCTAAATGTGATCTGGCTTCACTCTCTGTGGAGCTTCAGTGTTTCCTGGATGATGTTCACAGGACGAAGGTACTGCACTGTGGGGACGGGAAGGGGTCCTCAGGTTAGACTGGTGATTTTATGAGCAGACCGTCAGACCCCTCCCACTGCACCTGTCTCATACCTTCATCCATCGTCCTGCTCTGTGTGAACAAAGTTAGCAACAGGTCGCGAGCTTGGCCGATGCTAACTGCCAATCAGCTCAGTGCTGAGGTTGGTGTTGCTACGGTAACCACGTCTGGACCCCCCAAATATCAAGCGCTGAAGCACTAAAGCTTCGACCCTCTGATGAAAGAGAAAAGATCCGACCATCAGCAGCGATCGAGAGGACCCAGGGGGAAGCAAGTGAATGTCCAGTCTCTGGGACGGGAAACATCCCAGAGAGGCGTGGGAGGGATTTTGAGCCCTGAAGCAGACAAGCAGAGACTCCTCAGCTCTCCTCTGACGGTTACATAAAGCACCACTGCCACTGTGAGCAGCTTGGGGGTGTCTCATTTATGGAAGCTCCAGTGTGGCTTTTTGACCCCGACCCTGAGCCTGAGCCTGATGCCACATCATTTGGATTCTCTACAGAGGGGCTGTCAATAGTCTTTTTTTAAGTTCAGATGTTAAAGCGTCTCTGAGCTCTTAGCATTTGGAGTTTGGGGTATAATTGGGCTTTGCTTTTAAACACTTGTGAAGGTTTTTCACGCCAGCACGTCAGTCCTCACAGCAGGCACGAACGTGCATTCAGACTCTCACAAGCACGTAATGAAAAGAAGGATCTAATCTGCGACATGCAGCACGTGTTTGGAGAGAACACAAGAACAGTTTACCACGAATACTGGACAACCTGTACGTCGCTGCTCCTTATCCTGATTGGTTAACCCGTGGACCACTCTGCCCTGGTTTCAGCGTGTCACAGTGAGGATGCTGGCAGGTTTAAACTCTTTCTTAGAGATGCTCCCGGGGGTAGTAGAGAGCGCCTCAGATGTTTTTGCTTCATGGTTATTGTATAACCTTTTATACCCCGTCTAAGTGCTGAAATCTGCTGCTGACCACATTTCAAAGCTTCCTCCACACAGTGGCACTGATGCGGGCAGCAGCTACTTCGCCCACAGAGTCGCCTCGAAAGCCTCGGTTCAAAGCCATTAGTAATGCTGCCGCTGCCCCTCTCATTTACCTCCACCCCTTCTGTTTCACTCACAGATGAAGGCGAGTCGAAGCGGCCAAACAAAATAACTTACCGTCTCATTTGTCCTCCTTGCTCCTCACACCCAGCGTCTTTTTATTCATCATGTCGAGAACAGCCCCTTTCCTCATCACTCTCTTTTCCAATCTGTGCCTCAGGGCAGGAAATAAATAAGAGCTGCATGCAGCCTCGGCTGAAGAACCTGTTTCATGTTTTATTGGTCTGTTCAGGCACAGGCTGTGCTGGAAGTGTTGGGGAAAAAAATCACCTTTCTATTCTTTTTTCAGTCGCTATTAAAACGGTTTGTACCTCAAGAATATCTTCCTTCCACTGAGTCCATTTCTGTTGAAGCTTCAGTGAACAGTAGAGGATCAGAAGGTCCTGGATCAGGTCTCTACTGGGTTTGATCCTCTTTCCTCAGGATGTGACTGTCACATACTGTTGCTCTGCTGCGGACAGTTTTTAGGCTTCACACGTCTTCTTGTGTCCAGCTTCCTGTGATCTTTAAGCCCACGCTGCACACAGATACAGCTCAGAGCTCTTTGTAGGTGCAAAATCACTATTTTGTGTCTGAGGTTGTCTGATTGTTGAATCGGTGCTGCATAAATAAAACTGCTGCAGCATATTAAAAAGATCTCTGTCTCTTCTGTGGTGATGAAAACTTCATTATTATGGGCTGGTATTTATAAAGCATTTCAACCAGTCCTGCTGATCACTTAAAGAGCTTCAGGCTCCATGCTTCATATTCCTAACCTATAAACTAAAAGGACCCGAGCTCTGTGAAATGTCACCTGCAATGAAAAAGCTGCTCACTCGATAGAAAATGGCCTTGCTGCTGATAGAAGTGGGGACGATGTCATGTGTTGATCATTAATGCCGACAGGGGAACGCTGCAGAGAGGTGCAGGTAGAAGCCCATTAACTGCTCTGTGTGGATCCACCGTGCACCAGAACAGGCACCACCTTTAAATGTAAAGAGAGCGAACAAACAGTACGATGATGATGTTGGGAGGAAGTTCGAGATGCAGACGAGTTTTCAGAAACAAGTTGGTTACGGGTCACACAGTCGCCAGCAGAACCTCCTCGGCTGTGTCCCAACAAAGACTGGCAGGTTTCCCTGCAGCTATTATTCAATCATATTTACTCGTCATCAGCGCTGTAACTTGGCACTATTTTATCAACCGATTCACACTATAACCAGGGTTTGCCTCTTATCTGTATTTAATTGGAGATTATGTATTTCAGGAGCAGGACCAAACACGCTCCTTCCGTCTGTCATAGGTTCCCCCAGTTCTGCAAACTGTTCATTCTCGTTTACGTGCCCCTCCCTCCTTCTTCTCCATTCTTCAACTTCTTCACTTCTATTTAGTGCATGAGGATCTGCCATCGCCCGTCCTCTTGGAGGCCTTCCCCAAACCGCAGCTCAATTCATGCCAAAGCATCACCTTTACCTACTAAAACGCTGTCAAACTTAAAATGAGACATGGGCCCAGCTAGTGAATTTTCTTTAATTTAATAACTGTGCATTACTCTGTTTTTGGTAACCATTGCCCTTGATGTAAATATGTAAAAATCGTGTATGTTTCTGTTCTGTGTCTTGTGGGGCAATCGTGGCTCAAGAGTTGGGAGTTCACCTTGTAATCGGAAGGTTGCCGGTTTGAGCCCCGGCTTGGACAGTCTCGGTCGTTGTGTCCTTGGGCAAGACACTTCACCCGTTGCCTACTGGTGGTGGTCAGAGGGCCCGGTGGCGCCAGTGTCCGGCAGCCTCGCCTCTGTCAGTGCGCCCCAGGGTGGCTGTGGCTACAATGTAGCTGCCATCACCAGTGTGTGAATGTGTGTGTGAATGGGTGGATGACAGGTTGTGTAAAGCGCTTTGGGGTCCTTAGGGACTAGAAAAGCGCTTTTCAAAAACAGGCCATTTACCATTGTTTGCTTGTATATGTGTCTTTCAGGCTGCTGTTACACCCAAATTTCCCCTTGTGGGACAATTAAATGATTATTCTGTCTTCTATCTATCTAATAACGAGCGCTCATAGTAATGATGGATGGTTTGGTCAGAGGTACGTGAGGGTGAGAAGTTGCAGGAAGTGTGTCTATGTCACGCTGTGTGAGAGATGCTGATGAGAGTGATTCCTGATGGAGTTCAGCTGGGCCGTATTATCCTGCTCTGTCACCAGGCTGTGTTCCTGTCGCTGCGTCTTAATCTCTTCTGTTTCCTTTCTGGACTCTAACAAGTATCATTTGTCACACGGCATACCCTCCTTTGTTAAATTCAATTTGCCAGCAGGTTAGTATATGCAGGTTTGTATATGCAGGTCTGTACATGCAGGTTTGTATATGCAGGTTTGTATATGCATGCATCCCTATTAGACAGAGTAGCAGGTTTGTACATGCAGGTTTGTACATGCAGGTTTGTACATGCAGGTTAGTATATGCAGGTTTGAATATGGAGGTCTGTATATGCAGGTTTGTATATGCAGGTTTGTATATGCAGGTTCACATATGCAGGTTTCTACATGCAGGTTTGTATATGCGGGTTTGTACATACAGGTTTGTATATGCAGGTTCACATATGCAGGTTTCTACATGCAGGTTTGTATATGCGGGTTTGTACATACAGGTTTGTACATGCAGGTTTGTATATGCAGGTTTGTATATGCAGGTTTGTACATACAGGTTTATACATGCAGGTTTGTATATGCATGCATCCCTATTAGACAGAGTAGCAGGTTTGTACATGCAGGTTTGTATATGCAGGTTTGTACATGCAGGTTTGTACATGCAGGTTACTATATGCAGGTTTGTACATGCAGGTTTGTACATGCAGGTTTGTACATGCAGGTTTGTATATGCAGGTTTGTATATGCGGGTTTGTACATACAGGTTTATACATGCAGGTTTGTATATGCATGCATCCCTATTAGACAGAGTCGCAGGTTTGTACATGCAGGTTTGTATATGCAGGTTTGTACATGCATGTTTGTATATGCAGGTTATGTATATGCAGGTCTGCATGTACAGGTTTGTATATGCAGGTTTGTATATGCATGCATCCCTGTTAGACAGAGTAGCAGGTTTGAAAGTACAGAGAAAGATCCTAACTACAGTTTCAAATATAGCAAAGAGATGACTGATCACCTCCTAAAGAGGTCGATAGCCTTGCAGCAGTCGATGGTTATTTTATTAGTGTCCTTTTTAATTTTACATGTTTCTTCCTCTTCACCAAGCTTTGCTCTCAGATCTCTCAGCCCAATGTGTTTTTTCCTTATTAACAGGTGATGAAAACAACCATGAAAAACATTCTGTGGGGTTGCAGCCTTAGTCTGTGCTGCTGGCAGGATGTGGATCCAAATGCAGGACTAGGAGACGTCCAAAGCCAGGACCTCAATCGCTGCTCATGGCTACTTCGTGGTACCTGCATATAAGCGCAATAGCGCCAACATGCATGAAAGGCTAAAAATCTGCTGCTCAGGCCAACATGTGCGACTTTACAGGCTGATGAATGCAGCCGTTCAGCGCTGCGAAAACAGAGCTGTCACACAGCAGGAGCGCCTGCTTACACACTGCTGCCGCTTCATGAGCAGCAATCTCTCTCCAGCTCCGTGGAGGAGGCGTCTTTGTTGCCTTCAGTCTCATCTTTGGGGTTTTGTTTGATAAGCTGTCAAACTCCTTTATCGGGCTGGAGCAGCAGCGGGCATCTCTATTCACGAGTTTTTCACGAGTAATGACAGGAAGAGACGGATACGCTGGCTTGAGCGTCACTACATCCTCTGCAGATCTGTGCCGACCACACTGACCTGAGCAGCTCTGTTTTTTCATGTCTCACTGTTTAAAGCTGGGATTTGCATCCGTGTGACAGAGAAGGGTGTGACCTCTCCACCCATCGGTCACATCGATATCACCACACCTCATACGTTTGATTGTGTTCACAAGTTCGAAAGCAGAGCTCGCACCCATTTTGTGATATATAATGGTATACAATAGTAATGTTGGTCAGAACACCGCTGGCTGTCACAGGCTTCCTGTCTGTGTGCAGTCTGAAAGCATCCACAGCAGATTTTCTTTTTCCAACTGTGACTGTGCTGAAAACATTTCTGACTCAGCCATGTCCTTGGATCTCTTCCACGTGTAAACTGATTTATTCGTCACACACCACCTTTGAGCCAACAGCTGGCAGAGCACATCTGCTCAGTGATGGTTCGGTCACACTGGAGTAAAAGTGGGACACTGGCCTCGCTGCACCTAGCAAACCTCAGTAGTAATTTTCTTGCATTTAGCAAGTAGTTGACTAGTCACCCAGAGGTTTAGCATGCAATGCCCTCAACATCTGGACAACCGCTTTGAAACACACCGGGCTCAGGCTAGCCGGTGGGACGCAGCCTGTCTCCGAACCATCACGGCCCGGCTGTGACATTCTGCAGGTAAACTGCAGTCTGTTCTGTTTCCAGAGGTCTGATGGACTATTCATTTTATTACAGATTATTGGCATATTAACACAGATTATCACAGACTGCATGTCATTGATTCCTTTGTAGACTTTTGTTTCATTTTGTAGCTACATTTATTACCACCTGAGTCAGCTGTAACACAGGTAACCCTCAGATGTAGCAAACGCACCCTTGTGGGCCAGTCAGATGTTGTTTTTTATTTCCACTGTTTTCAGTTTCAGAGGTGAGAGAAGCTTGACTGACATCATTTGGTTAGATGCCACACACTGAATCTGAAGACTTTATTAATCGCTGAAGAAATTCTGTAAATAGGAAGTAAAAGACTAAAGAGCAACTGAAACATGATCGCCTCTGTGATGTCACGCTGATGTCCTGCTGCGTGATGGCGACGATCACGTGACCCATGTTTAATCTGCACCTGTGGAGCTGGCTGTAACAGACTGGTAAATGCAATAAATCACGAAGCTCTCAATGTGTGCACTTTGTGCCCCAGAGAGAAAAGAGAGACTTCCTGTCATGCGCTGGTTAAAGCCTCAGCTCTAAAACCTCGGAGCCAGTGGAGTCATTAGGCTGAATGTGTGTTTAATTTGTTCCTCTGAGTAGGTTTGGCCTGAGAGCTGAAGCTGGATGCGTCCTGGTAATGGCTCTAATTGGCTCTTTGAGGCCGCCGCCACACTCAGGCGGCGAATGCCGGAAAACACGAGCAGAGCGATAAGTCACAAACACAGCACTCTGACTCCAACGGGCACTTTTCAGCCATCGTTATCTCGTAAAGCAGCAGATCAACACGTCTGCGCCTCGCTGCAGTCTTAGGTTTCTTTTTTAAGCTCTCGCCGCTTGCTCATTTTAGAAGGAGACGCTGACATTTAGCAGCAAAGTGCTTTTGGTTGCGATTGTGTCAGGATCTCGTTTGAGATAACTTTATTTTTTCCTGCACTGACGTTGATGGTCGCAGACGTGATGAAGCCAAACGCCGAGGTGGAGGATCTGCGAGGTGGCCGAGGTGGAGCTCCGGGTCGTCTGGTGCGACCAAACACAGAGCTCATCAGCCAATGGAGAAAGGAGTTACGAGAAAACCACGATGTACGAGGTTTAGCCGGGTTTCCACAAATCCAGCTGACTGAAACAGGGATAAAAGCGCTCTCCTGTCCTTCAGCTTTTCTCTCAGTGAGGCTGATTTTGACCATAAACCAGCATCATTGTGCTGATGTGCGCTGATTGGTTGCTGACGTCCTGTCCTTGATGGCACCTGTTTCCAAATGATAGCTCCAGCTGGTGTTAGGAGCGTGCTCAAAGAAAGGTGCTGCCTGCTTCATGCCCCAAATCAAAATGGAGGGTGCCATAAAGCGGCTCCAGGTGCCGTGAGATTCCTAAGACGCAAATTTATTTTAGTTTAACAGAAAGCCGACATCTCAAGCCCTTCTATCAAAATTATGATAAAGAAGAAGGCACTGACTCACTTCTCCCCAGGGTCCACGGTTCATTCTGGTCTAGAGCACCCTCTACGGGACAGGAGGTGGCCAGAGGCGGCGAGGTCTCTGTTATAAAATGTTTAAAATGAGTGACAGAGTTCAGGATCAAGGTGTGAGGTAGAGGAGCTGCAGACCTCACGCTCCCGCTGAGGGTTAGCGTTGGAGCAGGACTCGGATTTAGAAGATGCTGCAATAAAACAACATCGATCCACAGTGTTTCCAGACATGGTGGCACTCTGAAACCTCCTGTGTCCCATCATCTCACTATCGATGCCAGCAGAGCCACGCCCGTTCCCATAACCACTTAAAGCTGCCGTTTGATTCGTGGATATCTCACTGACACCACCGCTCGCTCCCAGCTCATGGCTTTTAGGATGAGCCATACTTAAACCTAAATCTCATCAGGTACTTTTCAGTACCTAAACCTTTATACGTAGGTAGCGTTTGACAAACAGGTGTGAGAATGACAGGCTAGCATTAGCTAGCAGGTTTGATCCTGGTTCTTGTCCTAAGCTAATGGATGCGGCGTCCATGTTTGGGTGGGTCTGACCTCAGATCAGTCTTAAAGGAGCTTTGGTCCAGAAGAGACGGGGGCTGTTTCTCCATCGTGGTCACGCGTGGCTTCTCCTCCATGTGATGGAGCCTGTGGACATCACGCCCAGCCGCTCGCAGCTTCTGGAAGCGTTCCTGAGCCCGCGCACTGATTTCTCACAGAGCGGCGTTGGAAGGTTATCGTCCTCGTCCCTGCGGTGATGATGTCACGGTGTGTAGATGATGTCATGTTCACAGTGAGGATTCAGTTTCTGCAGGTTGGTGAAGCTCTGCCCGATCATGTGACCCAGCACTGACAGGTCACCTGATAAATCTTCCTCCAGCTGTTTCTCTTCCCAGCTTTCAGCGTTTTGTCGACCCGTCCCAACTTTTACACACGTGTTGCCGCCATCAAAGTCAAACTTTATTGAAATGGTTCATTTTCTCCTTTAATGTTGTCTCCGATGAAATCTTTGAATTTAGTTTTTACTTTTCCCTCGGCATGTTTCACAATCGACTCTGTAGATGATTTCTCACACGTTGCTATCATGTGACTGACTCTACAGTTTCTGTTTGTATGTTTACTGTTTGCTCTTGTAGCGCCTTCATAGCCACACACACACACACACACACACACACATCCATTGTCTGTGTGAAACACTCGTGGGTCAGCGCTCAGGTGCTTTTATAACAACCTGAAGCCCTTCAGTCGTGGCGTAGATGCTCGCTGTGGAGCGCGAATAGAAAAGAATGAAGGATACGGGGTTCATGTGAGTGGGAAGATGAGTTATGACAGAGAGCAAGTGAAGGAGGATACGTGTAGGACGGGAGCACAATGAAGGATTAGAGAGAGCAAAGGTAAACAGAGGTGTGCAGGTACAGGGTGGAGGAGAGGGACCCGGGTGGAGGAGGATTCAGAGGATCTGCTGCAGGTCTTTAACAACGTTTAAATGAAGTCGCACCAGACGATGAGGCTATAAATAATTCCAAGGTCCGCTTCTCTTTACGTCACCGTACCGAGCCATCGGCCTGTTTTCCTCTTCAAAAGGGACTATTTTCAGAGGCGGGTGAACTCACATTAGTCGCTCGGTTTGAAGCTGCGTTTAGGTGACGTTTATCCTGCCTGTAGGAGCCAAAGGAGTTGTTCCTTTTTGGATTAAGAGGGTTGGTTTAAATGCACACACGGTGCACGGGTGTGGGGCGTGACTCATGGGTGTGTTAGGTGATAAATGTGGATGCACTCACCTGTTCACCGCACCTGATGTTGATGAGCAGAAAAGTAGGATGAGGGGAAACCTTCTGTTGAGCGCAGCTTGAGTCATTTTGATGCAGTTTTTGTCTGCAACTCGAGTTTAGATTAGTGCACTAACCAGATGTTAGTGTAATGTTTGTGTGTTGCATTCATGTTTGTTTGTGCAGTCTGTGCATTTGCATCACGTTTCATCCATGTACTGATTTTGTATAGTGGACAGTACAACGTGGAATTAAAGGAGCAAATACTACAGAAGTGCATCTCATGTCTTTATTGTGGCGCGTCATCTGTGTCCTCGTGTTTAGCCTGCTGCGGCCGTTGGCTGGAGGAGCTGCAATACTGCCGTAGAAAATAACAGCAAACACATTAAAGTTAAATAAAAGAGAGGATCCAGGTCAGTCCTCAGATATAAAACATATTTCTGGATTTTCATTAAACACAGAGGCATTTACTTCCTGACAGGTTTGTAGAAAAGGTCATGCTTTATGTCTCACTAACAGGAAAAGGTCGGGCTGTAGTTTGTGAAAGACGGGCAGTCGAGTTAGTGAGATTTCAGATTTCTAACATTTAGAGAGATGCAGAAATCGTCTGTGAGGATAAAGATGAACCTTCGTTATTCACAGCGATGACTGAGAGCACGGCGAGACGTCGACGTTGGCTTCGGTGTCAGCACACATGATCGTGGAGCATAATGAGCACTTAACGTCTGCACATGTTTGACTGCAGACTGCAGTGCTGAAACAGCGCTCCTCAGTGGCTCAGTCACATCAGCCTGGGTTTAAGGAGGAATCACATGTTTTAAACATGCTCCGACAGATCTGAGGAGAAACTCTGCTGCACTCCTGTTTCAGCTCATTGAGGTCTGCAGCATTCGTTCATGCACAGCTCTCTGAGCTCTGCACTTCGGACCGTTGCAGCCGTTCAGTTGGAGATTTGCTGCTGCACTTGGATCGTTGTCCTGCTGATGACCCAGTTTGGTCCAGGCTGTGGGACAGACGGCCTCACACTGACTCCAGCACACAGTGGTATACAGAGGAGTCCACGGTCCGCCGAGCGGCAGCTCGTGTGAGGTGTTTGGGTTCCTCCTTTGTTCAGATGCAGCTTTACAAACCTAAGCCGTGCTCCTGCAGCACTTCCAAACATTACTGTAGGTTATAAAGGAATGTATGAAATGTGTAACGTGAACTGTCATGTAGTGTGTAAAACTATTTTTACAGTGGAACCTGTGTATTAGGAAAAGGCAGAAAGTGTGTGAGTGAAGAGAAGCTTCATTACTGTGGGTGAAACATCGGCTGATTAATGAGGAGGAGGCAGATACTGTGAAGGATGAAATGAAGAAAGAGATTAAAGCTGGCAGCAGAGTGCCCGTCTGATGGCTGACAATGAAAAAGTGGCTTTAACCTCTGTGATTTCACTCTTTCAGAAAGTAGAAGATGGAGGCTTCGAGGTCAGCTGCTGGCCCGCTGCTCCATGAGTCCCATTTGAGTTTGGCAAACAGTCAATCCAAGTAAATCCAGACGTGTCTGAGGCGTGGAGGAGCACGCATTTAATAAACAAGGCAGGCAGGAAGGTGATTGGACTAGAGTAATGATCTCTTTCCTTTTTGCTAAAGCATATAGTTAGGGCTGGACCAGGTGACCCTGAATCCTCCCTTAGTTATGCTGCAATAGACATAGGCTGCCGGGGGATTCCCATGATGCACTGGGTGTTTCCTTTCCAGTCACCTTTCTCATTCACTATGTGTTAACAGACCTCTCTGCACTGAATCATATCTGTTATTAACCTCTGTCTCTCTTCCACAGCATGTCTTTATCCTGTCTTCCTTCTCTCATCCTAACCAATCACAGCAGATGGCCCCGCCCCTCCCTGAGCCTGGTTCTGCCGGAGGTTTCTGTTAAAAGGGAGTTTTTCTTTCCCACTGTCGCCAATGTGCTTGTTCATAGGGGGTTTATTATTATTTCATTTAACTGTTACAGTGTTTTATATGACAGTACATAAAATAGAGGTTTTTAAATGTTGCCTTGTGTCATATTCAGAGACCAAACTCTTGCCATGAAGCTTGTGTATTAGGTTCTGTCAGCAGTCAGCTGACATTAGCTAATGAAGGAGTACAGCAGCAGCTCGCCGACTCGGAGAGCTCCTGTACGTGGACGACGGCGTCTGTGTGAAACCTGTTAGTGTTTCAGGTCAACATGTCCTTACAGCGAGATGATGGATGATGTGCGTCATCTTCCTTTGTGAGACGCTCTCATTTAGTTTCACTGAGCGCTGTTATAAAACGAAGGTGGCTGTAAGGAAGCCTCCATCGCACTGATAAAATAAGTCTTCTGATTCAATACTCCACTCACGCAGCATCATTCATCACTGCCTTCCTCCACCCGAGGAATAAATCTGTTTAAGAGCAGGTTTGTTCTGGACGGTGAAACACTGAGCTTTGGGTTAAAGTTCCTTCCTCTCAAACATGTTCCGCTGAATTCGTATTTTCCTGGATGTCTGTGTATCTCGAGAGGTTAGCTGAGGTTATTTGCCGGAGGCTTGAATCCATTTGAGGGTCTCGCTGGAGGATTTTAAGCAAACACTTCACAAAGCAAAGAGCTTGAGTGGCTTCAGTGATGACACATTTCCAGCTGTCCGTCAAAGGGAAGTCCTATCTCTGCAGAGGGCCAGCCTGACAACCCTCTGCAGCAACCTGTGAGGGAGCTGCTCACACTCTCAGGTCCAAACCTGATGAAAACACTCACAGTCCTGCACAGACAGGACACAGAGTCCTGTTTACAGCATTTCAGCACATGCCATAAGTGCTGCACCTGGTGCAGGGAAGGGTCCATTATGGTATGGCGTTATTTTTGTGCCACTATTCTGAGCGCACGTAAAAAAAAATGTGTAGGTGCAAGTGTTGCTTTTTGAGGAGAAATTTATTTTGAGTGAAGAAAAGCTAAATTTGAGTGAACAAAATTCATTGCTGTGTGCAAAAAATGCATTTCAGTGTTTGCTATTATCCACACACACTCACACACACACACACACACAACAGCCCCTCTCGCTCAGTTTTTGCATTTGCGCTCACTCACTGTCACAGTCTGGCGAGGGCAGACTGTATGAATTGAGAAAAGGACCCAAAACGCAGACTCCAAGGAACAGGGAACAGAACTTGAAATGTTAACAAAAGGCGAGCCGTTTAATATGGCTGGTAGAAAAGGTACAAACAAAGGGCAAGGCAAACTGAAGCAAAATTAACACAAACCTAAACTGGGGAATCTAAACAAACAATAAGAAAAACCTAGACAAGAAACTTGGAAGCATGGCATGGCATCGGAAACATGGCGTGGACAACAGACGACCTGACAATCACACACTGAAAACAGAGGACTTAAATACACAGGAGGTGATTAGGGGAAGTGGAGACACATGAGGAAACAGCTGACTAGGATAAACATAATGATGCACAGGCAAGAGTAAAACTAACCACATGAGCACAGAACACAAGACCCCTTTTCAAAATAAAACAGGAAACATGCAGACTTAGAAACGACAACCAGAACTTGACAGCGTAAGACACAGACATGAAACTCAGGAAGAGCAGGGGAGATTTAACATGGTTGGAAACACGAAGGGGAAATAATAAGAACTAGAAACACTTAGGCATGATAATACAAACTTGATAACATAAGACACGCAGCATGAAACATGAAGGATGAGGGGAAGCTTAAATACAGGGGAAGAAAACACAAGGAGTCTAATAACCAAATGAACTTAGATAACCTAATGAACAAAATAAACTCAAACTTAAAACGCTGGGTCAAAAGACCCAGGACCATGACACTCACATTGTGTTGCTCGCGCGCTCAACTCTCTGTACACAGTTATATTTGTGCCACAAAACCAGCCAATCACAGACTTCGATGCAAAAAATCTGATTGGCTGTTTTGGTCTCCAATCAGCTCAAAATGACAAAATGCAACATCCCAGAATGCATTTCATCCAAAACTCAAACGAGGCAGTGGCGGAGGAACGCAGAGGGGCGGAGTTTGAAATATTACTCTTTCTGGGTCACAAAATGAACTTTGAAGATGTTTTCATGCGAGGATGTTTCTGTGTAAACTTCAAATACCTGCTCGATTAACAAGACGTCGCATATTTGCATAAGTGCTCGCACATTTTTTTTACGTGCGCTCAGAATAGTGGCACAAAAATAACTATGCGGTACAGCTGCCATTCCTCCGATGGCACAGACATACAGACTGCGGACCTTTGAATGGATCGTATTGTGTGACCCCGCAGAAACAACCCAGAGGACGGCAGCTCAGGTGCTGTGCGACTGTGAACACGAGTGAGAATAAATTAGCAGCAGTGCGACACACACACCCATCGTTGCTCGGCTTGGTTTGGGCCTAAAACATTCACTCTGCATAAATCATGAAGCAAAGCAGGATTCTGCATTTGTGTGAGGCTCCAGCATCTCACAGGTTTGACTTTCTCTGTGTTAGCTGGTGTGACAAACCCACGGCCTGATGGAGGAGCAAATCACTTTGACAATGACGAAGTTCATTTCAATGATCAAACATTGGTGATCAGTTTTCTGATCTGTGTTCTTGTAGCTGCAGAAACAGATTAACACCAAATACCAGATTTTGCATCTGATCTGGGATCTGTGTTTCCAGCGATGTACGACAGAGAGCGTTGTTACATCTCTGCTCACACAGTGCAAACCTGCCAGCTGGATCGACTCTCGCTTTTCCACACAGCAGAGCAGAGCCCTGCATCGTCTGTCTAAAACAGACAGTGGGTCTCAAGATTGTTACCAGGGTGGAGCGTGGACCTGATGTTGGCCACAAAACGAAGGCTGGAGAGTATAAAACTAAAGAAAAGACGGGCAATCAGACACTTGGAAAAGATTTAAAATCGTTATAAACCCAGAAGGTAAAAAACTTTCTTGGGTTTCAGTCACATGACGGACCCACTACCCTGGTGGGCAAAACATTACTCCATCACGACAGCAGAGAGTGGACAGTCTGTCCCTGTGGTAGACTGATCATCTGTCCATGGAGAAAAAAACAACGATATGAAGCAAAACTGTGACTTTTGGGGACCTGCGATCCAGATTATATAAATCTCTGCAAGTGACTGGTCCTCAGAGTCCTGTGACATCTACGTGGACCTAACAGTGCTGACAGGATGAAAGCTTTCAAAGTAAGACAGCTGCATCTGGGCTCGGTCTGGATGGACAAATAAAGCTGTAGGAACAAACTGTTCATCATTAAAGCAAAGCTAAGCTCTGCACATGAGTTCTAAATCTAGACGGACAGCCTCAGAACAATGTGCTTGGTCAGCTTTGACTCATTCTTAGCTGCAGACTCACTAATATGTGATATTTAACATGTTTAGTGATATTTAGTAGCTGCAGCTGTGTGAGGACAAAGACGGACGTTTGGAGGAGAAACAGTCTGAGCAAGTCTGAGGTTCACATCCAAAAGCACGAAGCTTTCGCTTTAGCCTGCACACACACACACACACACACACACACACACACACACACACACACACACACACACACACATCTGCCGTCAGCAGCACAGAGCAGAGAAATGAAAATGCCTTTGGCTCATTTTCTCCTCCTTCCTCCTCGACTCGAAACATTCTCCCTGAAGCCATCACCCCTCTCTCACACACACACACACACACACACAGACACACACACACAGAGACACACACACACACACAGACACACACACAGAGACACACACACACACACACACACACACACACACACCATGGGATGGAGATTATCAAAGCAGAATAATACGGTGGGTTTCTGCTGGGAGCACCTGTCGGTCGTGTTTGCCTTGCAGCTGCACATGCTCACATGTTCACAGAGCTGCGTGAGGATGCAGCTCAGCGTTCAACACCATGATCCCCCCCCCGGGCCGTCGCAGCGTACCCGACCCACCACCTGTTTGCCCGCTGCCCTCAGGTGAGTCAGGTCCCACATCTCCAGGCTCACTAATGGCTTTTTTATTCTGGCACAACGAAACAAAAACAACACAAAGCGAGAGACGTGGAAGTGGAAAAGTTCTGCTTGTGACTTCCTGTCACATGTCTGTGCTTCCTGTGGTGGGCACTCATATTAAACATGCTTCTGTTGTAGTGAGCTACAGAGACCAAAGCTCAAGCTGCTCTGAACACTCACTTTCTCTCTGCTTTTATACTCCAATCAAAGAAGGACGACTTATAGTGGGCGGAGCTAAAACAGCTTGTTTCAGCTGGTTGTCACTGAAGTCGAGAGAGAAGAAGAATCATGCAAAGCAGCTTTGATCCAATGAGCAGAATCAGCCATCTTTAGGGAAAGGAAGTGAGAAGAAAGACAGGAAGTGTTTATTCTGTGTATGTAGGTAAATGAACAGTTCTGAGAAATGCGATGGGGCAAAACTGGGACTGCCTTTGAAATAACCCTACTCGTCATAACGTGCAGACTTCACAGACTGACTTCCTAAAAAGGATAATCAGAGGTCCAGGTATTCTCTCTGGGCCATGAAGGACACCTGGACCTGAGGTGACATGCTGGCTGCACATGTTGCTGCCACTGTTCAGACGGTGACTTACTCTGACTCAGAGTTTTAGAAGCTTTGATATCTCACAAGGACACTGTGACCTTTGTGTTGTGTGTCCTGTGTGTACCTCAGCCAGGACATGGTACGCCTCAGCAGACCTGTTTTCCTGATTAAATCAGGGTTAAATGAATAACTAAAGATCGTATCAAACAGCCTGTTTGTGCTGCTGTTGATGTCTCGGAGAACAGAAATAACTTGGACGCCATGGGAGCTCCTTTCTTCCTGCAGCCATCAGGCGGAGTTTCCTCTAAATGAAGTTAATCTTCTTGTAGATTTTATCTTGTTTTACAACGACCGCACACACAGAGTAACAGTGATGCTGCAGACCCGGTAATTCCTCCTAATGGGATGCGAGTCATTATGAAACGACAGCACGTGACCTCCGATCGACCTGGACCAGCACACCTGGACCTGATCGATGTCAACATCACCGCAGGAAGATGCTTTCATGAGTTCAGACCCAAAGAGCAGCAGTTAGCACGTCCCTGTCATCCATAAGAGGTTTCCTCCGTCTCTGTGAAGGTTCTCAGTCGTCCAGGTCATTGTAGTCTCAGGAGCCTGGACTTTATCAGAGACAGTCGGTCTTCTCCAAGCACAACATCCCAGTGTACTTCAGACCCAGCAACACACTCAGACACAAACTGGTTCAACACAAACTCAACAATGTAGCTGTGCAGAGCTCAGACCTGGAGACAGCAAACAGCCACTTGGTCCACAACCCTCTTGGGGGGACGCTCCCAATATGACTTCAATCTGGGACCCTCCACCAATTGCTTTTAGAACTGAAGAAGTTTCTCAGTAATCTCAGAAATCTGTTTTCATGGAGAGCTCTTTGAGCAGCTGTTGGACAGTCGGATGCATCTGAGTTTTAAGGTGCAGTTTTTAGATGAAGCTCACCTTCAGTAAACCAAGGCACAATGTACATTTCAATTCCTTTAATTTTAAATATGTTTATATTGTCTATCCTGTAAAATAGTCAGATGTCTATTCATATTAATGTACAGAATTCACCTGCTTGCTGCTACTACTGCACATTCACCCAGTGTATATACTACATATATATATATATATATAATGTTTTTCCTCTACACCCCCCCCCCAATTTTTTTGCACATGTCGAGGAGCGTGTCAGGCTACATTTCACTGTGTGTTATACTTGTATAACTATGCATGTGACAAATAAAGAACCTTGAACCTTGAACCTTGAACCTTCAGACCCCACAGCCGACAGTCACAGCTGAGGGTCAGGTTGCTCTTCATCACAGCATTCTGCAGCTCAAACCGTCCTCATAAACGTTCTTGGGTCACTTCCTCTCAGTCTTTCTTTGAAATCCCTGTTTTTAAGTGGAGTTTCTGATGCTACCTTCTGTCTTGTTTTTGGTTATTTCACATATTAAAACTTAGATCTAAATACTATTCTGATAACCCGATGGCTGGAAACGGTCTCTAAACTCTAATCTTCTTTCTCTGAACTTCACTTTTGCTGCAAAAGTTTTCTTCCTTTTCCTGACGGTCAGCTGACCTCATGGTTCCTCTCTGTTTGGTTGCAGTATTTCCTGCTCATCCATTTCCTGGAGCGTCTGCTGCGATTACCTCAATGTGAGTGCACAAGCGTCCACATGCACTCTTTGGTATGACTGATTAGTGTGTGTGTGTGTGTGTGTGTGTGTGCGTGTGCGTGTGTGTGAGCAATCAGCGGCGTGTTTCATCTCCTCTGTGGACTCGTGCTGCGTCTAAGCCCTCCTGGAGGCCACAGATTAGCTCTCACACGTCGTGCGGCAGGACAAAGGCCAATCAGGACGCAGAGGAGCAGCTTCTGCATGCGTGCTCCACACAGCAGACCGCCTGCACACAGCCTCTGCCTCACTCTTATTCCTTTTCATAAAAGTCTTTCCTGCTCTTTAACTCTGTTCAGCCTCTGTTATTAAACTCGAGTCACGTCTGTATGTTTACAGAGACATTTCAAAGATCTCGTATCAGCAGAGACATTGGTGGCATTTCGTTCTCCCACCTGTCACACTGAGAAACCTTCATGCCTGTAGCTTATTTATGTGCATCAACAATCACAGCTCCTCCTCTTCATCAGTTGTAAACTGACTAAGTTCACACATTAATCAGTGGTTTGTATATTCACCATCATGGAGCTGGCCTCACGGCCCGTTGTTAGTCAGCGCTGCTAGTTTCAGTCGACGTGCAAATGTCCTGTTGGGGAAGCCTGCAGTCAGCTGAGAGTGAGGAAGCCGGATGAAACCCACTCACTGAAAGTGAAACATCCAGACGAACAGAGCTGACTTCCTGAGACTGAGATCACATCCTGTGTGACGATAGCAAAGCTCAACTGTTGATCAGATGCTAAACTCTGGTTATAAACAGAGGAGCGCGCTCCTCGCCTGGGGAAGTCTCTGCTCTTAGATTTAAGGACGTTCAAAGACAGAACGAAGACAAGCAGGAGTCACAGTCAGTGTAATGGACACGCCCATCATTGGCACCGTAGCTGTTATCCTGTTCTATTTTTTGTTTCAGTCAGGAAGTGACCATATTTGGACAAGAGGGTTTAGTGCTAAGTTATCAGCTAATGCTTGCTAGCTTAATTGTTACAGACCAGTGTTGATCAAGTTACTTGAAAAAAGTAATCAGTAACTAATTACTGATTACTTCCCCAAAAAGTAATCCCGTTACTTTACTGATTACTTATTTTCAAAAGTAATTAATTACTTAGTTACTTAGTTACTTAGTTACTTTTTAAAAACACAATTTACAACCTGAAGAGGTGATAAAGCGATAGATCTTTCAGCCCAATTCTACTTTTTCTGCATAATCCATCATACAAAATGTAATCAAATGGAAAAGTCTCTTTTTTTAACTTGTTTTATCAGTTTTAATCTTTTAACTTTATGCATCAAGCAAAAATTTAATTATCTGCAACATTCTCTGACTGGAAGAAATTTGTTTAACATTTAAACCTATTTTCTGCACATTCCAGCACATAAAATATTTTTTGTGTTTACACTCAGTCTTTCAAATAGATGCAAGTAAAACACAGCAGAAAATAAATAAAGTCAAAGACTAGCGGTCCTGTTGCTCTATTTTCACCTGTAAAGCAGGAGTAGAGTAGGCGGAGGGTTACCCTGGTGCAGGTGTGCCGCGGTCAGTGGAAGAATCCGCGAGTTTCTCTGTGAGTTTCCCATTACGTCGTAGCTACTCGGTGCTTGCTTGGAAGTTTAGGGGGTTTTTCGCTGTAAAAAGAAGTTTTCTTCCCACGCACAACGGACACTAATGTTTTTGTCACTTTTTATGGAATCAAACTCAAAGTAAGGTCAGTACTTCCATGCTTTAAATGCTGCACGCTCATACTCTCTCCCACACTCGATATGTGATCCATTGTTGATCTGCACACAGCTGTTGTCACTAACGGCGCACTCGCGTCCGTCACTGTCGTGAGACATTCTCGCAAAAAATCACGGTTTTAGTAACGCAGTAACGCAGCGTTCCTACGGGAAAGTAACGGTAATCTAATTACCGTTTTTGCGATAGTAATCCCTTACTTTACTCGTTACTTGAAAAAAGTAATCAGTAATCAGATTACAAGTAACGCGTTACAAGTAATGTGTTACTGCCCATCTCTGTTACAGACTTTATGGGAGCATCACAAAGACTCAGATACCTGCTGATTAGTGCTCAGTAACAAATAACCATGGGCAGCCTTTTTGGGCGCTCTGTTAGTGCAGTGACCTCACAGCAGGTTACATGATGTCATTAAACGTGCTCCAAAAGGCTGCAAGGCCAGACATCGCGGGGGGCCAAGATGGCGGCGCTGTGAACGGTCTGCTACAGAACTCGCTCTGTCTTAAAACTCCTTTAAAAGCAACAAAGCGAACTCTAAGGTGCACACTTATAGCTGCATGTGACGGCAAAAAACCTGGGCTCAAATAAGAGAGCTCTTATCACTCCTACTTCCTCCCCGTCAAAACCTTCTGGTAAGTGAAGTGACACGGCAGAAAGCATTATTAAGACGCTCAAGATGGCTATCAAAGAGAAGGAGCTAACATCGAGAAGAGTATTAGTGACCTGAAGGTTACTACTAACTTTATCTCAGGGAGCTAAAAGGAAAAGTGTCTCGTACTGAAGGGTGGATAAAGCAGAAGAGAAAATTCAAACACTGCAAAACAAAGTGCTGGAGTTGTCTCGGTATAAACCAAGATGGAACCTGCGACTTCACGGGCTACCTGAAGAAGAAGGAGAGAACGTACGCAGTAAGGTTATTGAAATCTGCCAAAACATGGATCCTGACCACCGTGAAAAGTTCCCGGAGGTACTTGATTCAGTCCACAGGATCGGTCAACGACGTGAGTCCTCTTCTGCGCCACTGTACCATGCCATAGTCTTCCAATTTACCATGAGACACTTTCGAGATATCATCCGGAAGGCGGCGAAGCGATCTGACTACCTGAAGACAAGAAAGCTCCATTTCAAAGAGGATCTGTCCCCCGAGGACCGAGAGCTATGGCCACAGGTGGAGAAAGCACGTAAGGAGGGGAAATTGAAAACAGAGCCCGTGCTTTCATGAACAGAAATTCACTGATTCCCTTTCAGTCCTGTTTGCGGATGTGCCTCAAGGTCTCTTTTCCTTATTGTTCTAAAGATTTATGGTATGCTGTTGCTGCTAAAAGGTTTTGTGAAGCACTTTGTTAGACAGAGTAGTTCTGCTCTCTCTGAAGCTTACACACTCTTCTCAGGGTAAAAAGTTAATTTACTTTTCAAAATTTCATCTTTATCCTTTATTTCTTTTAATGCTCGAGGACTAAGAGACAATACCAGTACAGCTAGCTCCTGTGTTCACTGAGATATTCAGCATCTCTTTATCTCAGTCGGTGATCCCCACATGCTTCAAAGAGTCCATCATTGTTCCTGTCCCGAAGAAACCCCACCCTGCTTCTCTCAATGACTATCGCCCTGTAGCCCTCACCTCAGTAGTGATGAAGTGCTTTGAACGCCTGGTCAGAGACTTCATCATTTCTTCACTACCAGACACACTGGACCCACTACAGTTCGCTTACCGTCCAAATCGTTCCACAGACGATGCCATCTCTCATCTCCTCCACACATCACTCACTCACTTGGACACTAGAAGGGGGAATTATGTTAAAATGCTCTTCATAGACTACAGCTCTGCATTTAACACCATAATTCCCTCCACACTCACCACCAAGCTGGAGCATCTGGGACTCAGCTCATCTATGTGTCAGTGGATCTCCAACTTCCTAACTGGCAGACCACAGGCAGTAAGGATGGGCGGACATGTCTCAGCCTCCACCACTCTCAGCACTGGAGCCCCCCAGGGGTGTGTTCTGAGCCCCCTGCTGTACTCTTTGTACACATATGACTGTGTGGCCACTACCAGCTCCACCACCATCATCAAGTTTGCTGACGACACCGTCGTGGTGGGCCTGATCTCTGATAACAACGAGACGGCCTACCTGAAGGAGATTAGGAATCTGGAGAACTGGTGCCAGAGGAACAACCTCCTTCTAAACGTCAGTAAGACAAAGGAGCTGATAGTGGACTTCAGCACTAAGCAGGAGAGGAACTACCAGACCCCTGTCATCAACGAGTGCCCGTCATCAAGCGGCCTCATACGGCGTGCGGCGCGCGGTGAGAGATGCCAAACGCCGGTACCGGGAACGTGTGGAATCCCGCTTCCACCAGGGCGACACACGGAGTATGTGGCACGGACTACGCACCATTACGGACTACAAAGCCAGGGACACTGCGCTGATCAACGCTGACTCTGCATTCACCAACGAGCTGAATCGGTTCTACGCCCGTTTCGAGGTTAGCCAGGCGGCTAATGCTATCTACCGCCTGACTACCGAGGACAGTGACGTCATCAGCGAGAGACCGGTGACCAGCATCGCGGAGCATGACGTCCGAGCGGCACTGAGGAGAGTGAACACAAGGAAAGCGGCGGGGCCAGACGGCATCACCGGCCGTCTGCTGCGCTGCTGTGCTGACCAGCTAGCAGGTGTGTTCACTTACATCTTCAACGAGTCCCTGGCGAAGTCTGTGGTCCCCACATGCTTCAAAAGATCCACCATCATCCCTGTGCCCAAGAACAGCAAACCCTCATCCCTGAACGATTACCGGCCAGTTGCACTGACCTCAGTAGTAATGAAGGTGTTTGAGAGGCTGCTGAAGAACATCATCTCCTCCTCCATCCCAGACACCACAGATCTGCTGCAGTTCGCCTACAGATCCAACAGATCCACAGAGGATGCCATCGCCCACGTCCTACACACCACTCTCAGCCACGTGGACAAGAAACAGGGTAACTATGTGCGAATGCTGTTTGTTGATTACAGTTCAGCGTTTAACACAATAGTGCCCTGCAGACTGTTCACAAAGCTGAGGGATCTGGGACTTAACAGCCGTCTGTGTGCATGGGTGTTGGACTTCCTCACTGGCAGAACTCAGGTGGTGAGGGTGGGCAGGTGCTTCTCCAACAGCATCACCATCAACACAGGAGCACCTCAGGGATGTGTCCTCTCGCCACTGCTCTACTTCCTCTACACCTCAGACTGTGTGGCCACCCATGGCTCCAACACCATTGTGAAGTTTGCTGACGACACAGTGGTGTTGGGTGCCATCTCCAACAACGATGAGGCGGCCTACATGGATGAAGTGAAGAATCTGGCATCGTGGTGCCAGGACAACCACCTCCAGCTGAACGTCAGCAAGACCAAGGAGCTGGTGGTGGACTTCAGAAGGGGTCAGCACAGAGACTACAAGCCCATCATCATCAATGGAGCTCCAGTGCAGAGGGTGCAGTCCTTCAAGTATCTTGGTGTCCACATCTCCTCAGACCTGACATGGGCTGCCCACATTCAGGTCCAGACCAAAAAGGCTAGGCAGCGCCTGTATCACCTACGACAACTGAGGAAGTTCAGGGTCTCTCCAAAGATCCTCAGGATTTTCTATACAGGCGCTGTGGAGAGCATCCTCACACAGAACATGACATCGTGGTTTGGGAACAGCTGTGTGAAGGACCAAAAAGCTCTCCAGAGAGTGATCCGTACAGCAGAACGCTGCTGCAGGATCGCTCTCCCCCCGCTTCAGGACACCTACACCAGGAGATGCCGGACTAGAGCAGCGCAGATACTGAAGGACCCGTCCCATCCTGGCAACAAACTGTTCCAACTTCTGCAATCTGGTAGAAGGTTCCGCATCTTCCGGGCAAGGACAGAGAGACTCAAGAGGAGCTTCTATCCCCAAGCCATCCGTGCCCTAAACACACACACCCGCCCACTCACATCATCTATAATTGACTGAGACAGGACTCTTCCAGACACTAAACCAAGGCACAATGTACATTTCAATTCCTTTAATTTTAAATATGTTTATATTGTCTATCCTGTAAAATAGTCAGATGTCTATTCATATTAATGTACAGAATTCACCTGCTTGCTGCTACTACTGCACATTCACCCAATGTATATACTATATGTGTATATATATATATAATGTTCTTCCTCTACACACACACCCCCCCCCAATTTTTGCACATGTCGAGGAGCGTGTCAGGCTACATTTCACTGTGTGTTATACTTGTATAACTATGCATGTGACAAATAAAGAACCTTGAACCTTGAACCTTGAGTGCCCAGTGGAGAGAGTGGACAGCTTCAAATACCTCGGAGTTCACATCACGCAGGACCTGTCATGGTCCTGTCACATCAACACCGTGGTGAAAAAGGCCCGTCAGCGTCTCTACCACCTCAGACGCTTGAGAGACTTCCAACTGCCCTCCAAGGTGCTCAGGAACTTTTACTCCTGCACCATAGAGAGCATCCTGACGGGAAACATCTTAACCTGGTTCGGGAACAGCACCATGCAGGACAGACGAGCTCTACAGAGGGTTGTGCGGTCAGCTGAGCGCACCATCCGCTCCGAGCTCCCTGACCTGCACTCAATCTACAGCAGGCGGTGCTGGACCAAGGCCAGGAAGATCATGAAGGACCTCAGCCATCCCAACAACAGACTGTTCTCTCTGCTGAGGTCAGGAAAGCGATTCCGCTCCCTGAAGACCAACACAGAGAGACTGAGGAGGAGCTTCTTCCCGCAGGCGATACGGTCTCTCAATCACACCACCACACAGTACTGACCCACACATACAGTTCTTACACACACACTGGACATTCTGGACATTTGTTTACACTAGTGGCTGCTGCACAACTACACTGCATGGTCATCTAATCTAATCACTTTATCACAAGTCACTGAAATAAATAACTTTAAGCATATTTGCACTGAACAAGACACTTACGCATGTGGATTGCACAACCCTGGACATTATATTTCTTCATATATTCTATATATATTTCTATATTGTGTATTTGTGTATTTTGTTGTACAGTTATTTTATTTTTAAGTTCAATTCTTATATTTTATTTTGTTCTTTTCCTATTACCCTTCATTTTAATTTGTTGTTGTACAGTTATTTTATTTTTAACTTTAATATTTATTAACTTTAAAATGCATTAATATTAATATTTCATATTTATTTCCTATCCTATTCATAGTCTTTTTTTCTTTAGGGCACAGGCAGTTGTCTAAGCATTTCACTGCATATCGTACTGTGTATGTGACAAATAAATAAAATAAATTTACCAAAAGGAAAGCTCTGTTTTTATATGCTAAAAGTTTGAATACTGACTTTTGTCTCTTACAAGAATCCCATTCTGAACCTAAGGACGCCAACTTCTGGAAATCCCAATGGGGCAAAGATTTATGGATGTCTCGTGGCACAAACCATTCAGCGGGAACTCTGATTCTGAAAGTTTAATGGAAAATTATGTCTTCAGAAACTGATCCGAAAGGACATTTTATTTTGCTGATGATCAGTCTCTCTTACTGGGAAACATTTATGGCTGTAATAACAAACAGGAGAACATTAACCTAATATGTCTGTGAAGGTTCTCAGTCATCCAGGTCATTGTAGTCAAAGGAGCTTGCAAAGAAAAGCGTCTGGACTTCTTTAAGTTGCTTGAAGACGTTTCACCTCTCATCCGAGAAGCTTCTTCAGTTCTAAGGTCAAATGGTGGCGAGTCCCAGATATAAACCTAGTGGGAGTGACCCCCCACAGAGGGACAAAAGGACCCCCTGATGATCCTCCAATCGCCTGAGCCAAGGTGTGAAACTGGGTGTGGGTCCCAATCAGCCAGAGTTTCGGGTGAGTTACTCACAACCTCCTTCTAAACGTCAGTAAGACAAAGGAGCTGATAGTGGACTTCAGCACTAAGCAGGAGAGGAACTGGGTGTGGGTCCCAATCAGCCAGAGTTTCGGGTGAGTTACTCACCCGAAACTCTGGCTGATTGGGACCCACACCCAGTTTCACACCTTGGCTCAGGGGATTAGAGGATCATCAGGGGTTCCTGTTGTCCCTCTGTGGGGGGAAACTCCCACTGGGTTTAAATCTGGGACTCTCCACCATTTGACCTTAGAACTGAAGAAGCTTCTCGGATGAGAGGTGAAACGTCTTCAAGCAACTTAAAGAAGTCCAGACGCTTTTCTTTGCAAGCTCCATTGACCTAATACTTGTAGTAAATGAAAAAACTGAGTCATTAATAAGTAAATTTGCTAATCTAAAGATTATATTAGGAGGAGACTCATTCACTCAATAACATGATAGATAGACGGCCACGTAAAAGTCAGGAAAGTAGTAATTATATGTTGGATTTTATAAGTGAAAGAGACCTAATTGATATCTGGAGATTCAAAAATCCAAAAATTAAGGAATTTTCATGGAAAAATAGATCAGCTTCATTACAGTCGCGTATTGATTATTGGTTAATTTCTGATCCTTTATCCGAATATGTTTCTACATCAAAAATGTTGCCCTTGACAGATCATAAAACTATTTTTTGGAGATATGTTTGTATGCCAGTAAACCGTCTAAGAGTGAATTCATATTGGAAATTAAATAATTCTCTTCTACTGAAGGACTCTTTGGTAAAGGAAATTAAAACAAAAATTGATGAGTATTGGAACAAGGCATGTGTTGAAAATGCTTTTTGTAAAAATTGGGAGGTCATGAAATTAGAATTGAGGTGCCTTATGGTGAAAAGAGGAGCTGAAATAGTTAAAAATACTACTTTGTCGAGATCACCTGATAATTTATCTGAAGAAAACAGGAACAGACATCAAATTCTACAATTAAAATGAGATAATATATATATTTACAAGGCAAAAGGTGCCTTTGTGCGGGCGAGAAGGAAGCTGCAGAACAAAACTCAGTCTCGGCAGCTCGACTAAACTGTGTTCAGATGGGTCACAAGAGCCTCAAGGGATTTCCAAGACTTGTGAACTTTTTTTAAAACTTTATATAAATCTAATTGTCTACAGAAGCCATGGAAAAACTCCATCATTCCTGAGGTGATCTTAAAACAATTAGTGACAATAATAAAACCATGTGTGATGCTCCCATCACAACTCTAGACATTGAAGGTGCCATTAATAAAATGAAACTTAATAAGAGTCCAGGGAGGGACGGGTGGACTTCTGAATGTTACAAATTATTTTCTCACGCTTTTACAGAAAGTATATACTGAAAGCATTGATAATGAAAAGCTCCCTCCTCAGGGACTAATTACTTTGATTCCCAAACCTCAAAAAGACGCCCTTTTGATAGAAGATTATCAGTTACTATTTCACTGCTGAATAACGATTATAAAATAATGTGTTTGGCTACAAAATTAAAATGTGCACTTAATGATACCATTGATGAAGCACAGGCTGGTTTAATGACTGGCAGAAACATAACTAACAGCATGAGCCTGGTAATTGATATTTTGGATCGTTCAGATCACAGATAATAGTTTCATTCTTTTTTGGATTTTTATAAAGCTTTCGACTCCATGTTCAGAGCACTTGATATTTTTGGTTTTGGAAATATGTTTAAAAAATCCATTCAAACTTTGTAAGCAGATGCAAACAGCTCAAACTATGGTACAAGGAAAAGATCTGATATCAACCGTGGGATCCGTCGAGGTTGCCCGATTGCTGCAGATCTTTACCTTCTTCCTATGCAGTTACTCTCTATTCATGTTAAAAACAGCAGTGTACTGGGTCTCTGTTGCTGGCAGAGCATTATCTATTACTCAACTAAGAGATGACACAACACTTTGTTTAAAGGATAAATATCAAGTTGATGAAGCTCTCAAAGTCGTCAATAATTCCTCAGTAGCTTCTCTTAAGCTCAACATTCCAAAATGTGAACGTCTCCCTGTTACATTCTGCACAGATCCTATTATATCAGGTGCTCCTGTTAAAAATAAGGTTAAATATCTTGGTATTATCATTCAAAAAGACAGATTAACTGAAAATTTCGACCCTCTCATAACTGCAATACAACAAAGATTTAATCTTTGGCTTCAAAGACATTTATCCATCACTGGGAGATCCTTGGCAGCCAAAGCTGAAGCCTCTCCAGACTTATTTATGCAGCTGTGGCGCTTCATGTTTCCAGAGAATTATGCAGAAAAACTGATTAAATATTATTAAACTTCATTTGGAAAAAGAGAAACAAATGTAATGATAAACAGTTTGTGTTCTGGTGCCTAAATTCTTTAGATTTCACTTCCCTAAATGCGTCTTTTAAAATCAAATGGATCAGACTCTTTTTAAAAATCCCAGTTCAATTTGGAATTTTATTACCAAACATATCTTTAACTCACTAGGAGGAGTGAATGCACTTTCTGCTAAGATGCAATTACAATATCTCTAATTTAAACTCTCATAGTCAGCTCTTATCATCTTGGTTAATCATACACTCTCACAACTTTTCTCCCCATAAATATCTCATTTGGAACAATCAGGATATGACATTTAAGAACAAATCATTATATATTCAGAGATGGGTTGATAGAAATATTTTAGTTGTGAGTCAGTTACTGAACGCTAATGGTCAATTATTTTCTTATAAGGACTTTTTGTCTGTTTGTGATTTTCCTGTCACTCCAAGAGAACATGCTGTAGTTTTTGATGCGATACCAGGTGAGGTGGGAAGGTTGTTGGTGTCTGCTCCTAAAGGCAGAAACTGTATTAACTAACTCGTGCTAGCATGTACATCGGTAACATCTGTCCTTTATTGACTGATAAAGCTACAAATCAATGTATTAGACAAATCATTCAAAGAGATGTTGTTTCCAGACCTGCAGCTGTATTTTACTGGGACAATATTTACAATGACATAGACTGAAAAACACTTGGATTCTATCAAGGAAATTTATCATCACTAATAAGGTCAGAGAAGTTACTCTTAAGTTGATCCAGAGATGTTGTCCAGTAAAGACAGATCTGGTTAAATGTAAGAAAAATATTGATACTCTTTGTACTGTTTGCAGAGGAAACAATATGTCAGGTATTTTGGGAATGCACGTACACACGTGTACTTTGGATTGATCTAAATAATTTTATAAACACCAAAATTGATCCCTCGTGTAACCTGAAGTTTCAACATATTCTCTTTGGCCTCTCACATACCGACAAAATAATTCCAGGAAAAAGATATATTATCAATCTTCTGATTATTTCTGCCAAATTTCACATTCATTGTACTAAATTTTCTGAGCAGCATCCAAACATATTTGCTTTTAAAGCCTTGTTTTCCAGTTATCTAGAGAATCTAAAGAACAGCAATGACTCCACAGCATGTAAAACACAAGAGCTGTGTCGAACGTGCAGTTTCACTTGTTGTTCATTCGAGCACCTCTTTCTTTTTTTAATCGCTCATTTCTCTGTTTGTTTTCTCCTAAAGTATACTTTTTTTGTTTACGTCCTAGTATTTGTATACATGACTTGTAAAAGATACTGCAAGCTGTGAAATTTTTCATACCCTTTCTATAACGACTATATATTTGTTGTTCATTTGTTCAAGTAAAAAAAGGCCCAGACGTCAGCTCAGGTGAAACAGACAGCTACGGCCACCTGGGTAGGCGGGCTTAAAAAATCAGTTTTAACTTGAATATTCTGATTAATTAAATCCTGAAATCAGTCTTTGAATATAAAAGTGTTTTATATTTAAACATTTAAAATATAAATGTTTTGCCAGAATTGTCCAAATCTCAAGTTAAGGCTCACAAAACCATTTCAACAACTAGCAAACAGCTAAAACAGCAAATGAGCAAAGAGCAGGTAAACAGATTCCACAAAGACGTAAACACAGAGCGTGGATCGTTCACACCCACAGACACGCCGTCTAAATAACCCTAACTGACTGAATCAGCAGCAAAAGAAGGTCCGAACTAGGCTGCATGTTTGATAAACATCGCCAGTGATTCCCTCTGACTTTGGCTGTTTTGCTTCCACCATGATAACGTCACACTTCCTGCACAGCTTTCTCTCTCTTAGTGTGTATTATGTAGCGTTGTGTGCAGTTTTATTTTCAGCGCTTTTTTGTTTTTAAATGACCTCTGACAGCAAAGCCTCATTTCTGCTGTTCAGACTGAACAAATGTAAACTTTTACAAATGATTGCTCAGCCGTGTCTGTAATCAAACCTCTGTGACGCTGCTTCCCTTCAGCAGCATCGGGTCATGTTCACATGTTGAGTCGTGGTTTTCTTCAGTTTTTCTTCTACTGCAGAATATTTTAAGGTTATCTGCTTCTCAAACTAAAATTAGGATTTTTCTTTCGAAACAAATTTTGTTTTTCTTTTGAGACAAAAAAGCGTCTTGTAAATGCCACATTTTTATCTGTTTTAGATTATGGTGATCTGCTGTACATGAATGCTTCCGCCCAGTGTCTTCACAAGATTGATTCAGTATATCATGCCTCTTTACGGTTTATTACAAACTGTAGGGCTTTGACCCATTGTTGTGATCTGTATGCTCGAGTGGGATGGCCTTCGTTGTCCTCCAGGAGGTTTGATCACTGGTGCATCTTTATTTACAAGGCCCTGCTTGGACAAATGCCCACCTATATTTGCGATCTGCTCACATGGAGGAGTACTGTTTCTTATAGCCTGCGTTCAAGCGATCTTCTTCTGCTCAATGTTCCATTTGCCAGAACTGAACTGGGAAAGAGGGCTTTTACCTATGCTGCCCCTTTTACATGGAACATGATGCAAAAAGACTGGAAGATAGCAGATCTTATTTCATTAAATGCTTTTAAGTCCAAATTGAGAGAGCCAGAGAAAAATGTTTTATAAAATGTAATTGTTATTTATAACATGTATGTAACTTTGTAATTTTAACATGTTGTCGCCTCTTGGCCAGGACTCCCTTGAAAAAGAGGTTTTTAATCTCAATGGGACTTTTCCTGGTAAAATAAAGGTTAAATAAAAAATAAAAATTTAAAAAGCCAAAACAGGAAAACCTGCTTCATGTTTTATCATGATCCACAGAGCCCAAACAGTCTGTGTAATGTAAACCTTTAAAATGGGAGTCGATGTGACTGACTCACTGCTGCTTCTGCTGGAAGCTAGAAGAACTGCAACTTTTGGAACTCCAGCTTAATTTTTCAGTCTTGAAGGTTGATGCATATTTAGCGTATAAACTTGGACGGACGTGATTAATAACCTGACTGAACAAAGGCGAGACAGAAAACAGGAGCAAAGAAATTAAACTATCAACAGGAAGCTGCAAAAACCAAAAGAGGTGGTGTTTGAGCGTGTTTATCATCCCCAACATCAGGTGAATGGAATCATTACAATGAACACATCAAAGCTCCAAACAACACAAGAGACATTTCAGTTTGCAGATGATATCTTTGACCTCCTTTTCTTCCTCCTCCTTCTCCCTGAGGCTTTTATAAACTCATCATCCTTTCTCTCATCTTCTTTCTATCTGTCAAATAACCTCGAGCCCTCTGAGCTCTCCAATCCCTGGGTCCTGAGTATACCTGGTAAACTTTAATTAAAATGGATTTGCACCCTCATACACACCGTGAAAATTCAATGAGCACGGTGCCACAAACTGGCAGCTGTGTGCATTCACAGCTTCCTATCACGTGCAGCGTGCACTTTAGACTTTAGAGGATTCGGCCTGTAAACCAGCAAACAACCTCAAAAACTGCTGTTGCTCTTCCCCGTAACCGCTGCCCCACAGAAACCACTCGGTTATATGCGTTCAAACTGTGTGGCTTCAGCAGTAGACTCTAAATTAATGTGTTTAACTTGGTGTTGATAAGCTTGTTGAAGAGCTGCAGAGTGCTCCTCCAGGTGTGCAGGGACTGGTTGAATGATCATTTATTTTGAGCACATGTGAACAGGAAGAGTAATATTGTCCTCTCGGACACTGGTTCTCAAACTTTTCACAGCAACGACACCTCATAATGTAAATGGCTCTTGAAGTACCATCCTAATGACCGACATTAACCCTTTAAGACCTACCATAGAACCAAGTCCGCCAGAGCTTATATTATATTCTTCCTAAGAAGAATATTTCAACTTTACAACTTTTGCAAAACTCGGCAGCTCGTGTGCTGATGAAGACCAGAGGGCGGGCCCACATTACACCGGTTTTAGAATCGCTGCACTGGCTCCCCGTGTGTTTCAGGATCGATTTTAAAGTTCTTTTATTGGTTTTTAAATGTCTTAATGGTCTTGGGCCTTCTTATCTCTCAGATCTGCTTTTACCATACGAACCCTCGCGGACCCTGAGGTCCTCTGGTACTGGCCTTTTGATTGTCCCTAAAGTCAGGACACATACTCACGGAGAGGCAGCTTTTCAGTGGTACGGTCCTCGTCTGTGGAACAGCCTGCCGGAGGAGCTCAGGGCCGCAGAGAACGTGCATGTTTTTAAGAACAGGCTCAAGACCCACCTTTTTAATTTAGCTTTTACTTAGCGTTTATTTATTTTTTATGCTTATTTATTCTATCCTGTTATTCTATTATTAATTTAGGATTTACCTAATATTTATTGATTTTATTCTTATTCATTTTTTAATCTTCTTACTCTATTTATATTTATATTGTATCCTGTTCTTATTTATTTTATCATTTTACCCATATCTCCAGTGTTTCCTCGGAGGGCGCTCTCTGCACCGGGGCTGTTATTGACCATGGCTGCTGGGTCTCTGGGGTCCTCTTAGCCTGGTTGGGGGGCTCCTTGGCCTCCCTCCTGCTGTGTGCCCAGCCCGGAGGCTGCGGTCTGTGACCGGCTCCCGGTGCAGATGGCTCTCTGTTATAATGTTTCCTCACTTGGCTCATGCGAGCCCAGCCCAATTTTTACTCTTTAAGTGTGCGTGTGTGTGTATGTGTGTGTGGGTGGGGGTGGGGGGATATATGTGTATTGAGAGTGTGGGGAGTGCGTTGGAGGGTGGGGTGGGCTGCTTTTAACTATGTAAAGCACTTTGTGCTACATTTTTTCTGTATGAAAAGTGCTTTATAAATAAAGATTGATTGATTGATTGATTGATTGATATTTTTACATGCTGTGGAGCCATTTTTGGGAGCATTTCAAGTTGCTATACATTAATACAACCATTATAGCCCAGATTTTAATAATATGTATTCATTAAGTGCATAGTAATTACATAAATTGCAAAAAAGTGCAATAAACTACAAAAAAATTGAAAATCGTTTTTGATTTTTTAACATATATTTGTAGTTAGAGAAATTTAAGAGGCTTATCCCTCAAAACTGTAAATACAAAAAAGTTGCACAAAATAGTTTCCCACCACAGGAAATTTATTTTGAGTGTCTTCATAGTTTTATTTTTGAAATACACCAATTTTTATACACTGCAGGAAAAACGAAAATAAATATTATACTGCAAATTTGCAAAAAAGCAGCATATGCATCAAAATAAACTATTTCCAGCAGTGCAATATGAGTCCTCAGCATCCCAGAAACGACACAGAAAGTCATAAAGTCAAACATAACTTTTAAAAAGACCAGTATAGGCCCTGAGGCCCTGATCGCAAAAAAGACTATATTTCCGCGAAAATGACGTCACTTCCGGTTTCGGGCAGGTAATGGCGGAAATGCAAAAGTTCGCGCTGACGTCTATTCCAACGTAGGAAGTGTTATGAACAGCTGATCGGATCGGTAAAGCGTGTTTCTGGAATATTATGTTTTTGTTCCTGCAAGGGCTTTTTATGCAGTTTTTGCAAAGCTTTATGTGGAAGGAAACTGTGACCGAGGACAAGCTGATGGCATAAGATGTAAGTACAACTCCTCCGGTTTCATATGCAAAAAAAATTTTTGCGCTAGCTTACAGGGTTGCAGTGCTACTGGGATTTAAAAATAGTTACGCAAAACAGAGCGTTCCCGCTCCGATCGGCTCTAAAGGGTTAAAGTGCAGTAGTATAGGCCTGTTTAACACCACATACAGTTTACACAAGACACTTTTATTTCTTATATGAATGTTATTTATTGTAAATGTCATAAACAGGATGTGACACGTGATAATAATAACAACTGTACTGCATTAAAACATTGACAGCAGGTGGGATAGCCAATCTTTAATGCTGATGTATGAACCCTGGATGACTCCAAACTACTCTGCATTTATTAAGGCTGTTGTGTTTTTAACATGTTTTAGTGTTTTGTTTCTTGTTCTATTTAATCTGAACAAGCCCATAAAAACAGTCAGTGATCACTGTCGGCCTCTCTCGGTTTTTATCACCACTGTTCATTTTAAAGCTCAGCTTTTAAACCCTTATGATGTAGCTACAGCCCATGCAGCAGTATATTAATGACTAACCTCATATTGTGGATGACGGCGGATTCCTCTTCAGTCACGTCTTCCTCCGACAGTTGCCGGTGTGACCTCGCCAACTCCCCGCTGCTGGCTGCAAAGGATTCGCTGAAGAAGCGGATCGCATTCAACTGGCTACCAGGAGGAAATTCTGTTGTCTTCTAGATAAATAACTTCTGATCCAGCTCAGTGCCGCTCCCCTTGTCCCAGAAAACTGCAGTTTATTTAATAGTATTGAGAGATTAACTGTATCAAATGCTTTCTTAAAATCAATCAATATTCAGGCTGCAGATTGATTTATGTCCAGTGCATTTGTTGTTGGTTCCATTGCTTCAAGTTTTGCCAAAGAAGATTAAGTCTTTGCTCTGAATCCATACTGACTTTGGTTAATTAAATCATATTTAAGACTCTTTCTAGTCGAATTTTCATTTTATTTGGAAATGAACCACTTAAAACAGAAGAGTTGCAAATATTGCAGTGTCAGCGGGTTTGGTTGAAGGCGGCCATTAAAGTGTGAATTTGATTATCAGACTAACATTGGTTGCAGAGAATGACTGCTGCTGGAAATACAAGCACGTCTCATGAAAGGTGAACAATGAAGACTGGACGGAAGACTGATTACAGATTGGACAAAAAGTCTGTAATGAGTGTGGGGCGGTTCAGCCTTTTGCTCTCATGCCCAAACTGAAAACTGCTTTTTAAGTTGGACCAGAAGAACACAACAGCTTCACCTACATCAGGTGGAGGTTCACTGTCTTCACAATGAAATACAAGTACAACAACATACGTACATGAAAATCCTACAGCCTGTGGATCCCAGCAGGGCACCACAGCGGGACGGTCCTCTAACAGATGCAGAGATGTTAAAGTCCAAGTTTGGACAGATACTGCAGGTAGCAAGACAGAGCTGACCCGACATCGTGTGGCATTTCCCTCTTGGCATCTAATGCAAAACATGCAACTATCCAAACACTGCACAAATAAAGACTCTGATGTGGCAACTGAAAGAATGAAAGGACTAAAACCTGGAAAACAACAGTCATAACATCCGTCTGCACAGGTTTACTGGTGCTTGTATCGTGAGACTGTCTCTTGTAAGAAGGCTTGCACAGGCGAAAGAGAGGAAAGCGGTCGCTGCCATGTTTTGGGGGAGAGTGTCAACAAGTTTGGTGGAAGGCAGCCATTAAAGTGTGAATTTGAATGTCAATAGTGTGATTATTGCAGCACCCACAACCTCCCATCTTCAGTCAGACATGGTGGAAGTGGAGAAGTGTTTCCATAGCAACCTAACCAAATGACAGATCGTGTTGTCAGAGGCTAACAGACGCTTGCTCGTTTGGTCACTTCCTGCTGTGGCTTTTCTTCTGTCCTTTGCACGCTCATTCTGCCTTACCAGAGGTCCAGATGTTGAGCCAAGATGACTCATCACTAACTCCATGATGGTGCCATGGCCAAGGCTCAGAGTGCTGGTGGACACGTTTAGCTTCTCTGGTGTATTTCTGCACAGCCTGTTACAACAAGAGCGTACAGCTCTGACAGCTTGTTGGGCGTCTTCACACTGAAGTGTATGCAAGGCTCTCCAGAGAGTGGTGTGTGTGTGTGTGTGTGTGTCTGAAAATGTGTGTGAAAGCTCTTAAACAGCTGATTTACAATGTGGCACTCTGATCAAAGCCGCATGTAATCACACGGGTCTCCATTGTTATGCTAATTTAGCAATGTGTGTGTGTGTGTGTGTGTGTGTGTGTGTGCGCGTGTGTGTGCGCGTGTGTGTTTTCACTCTTGACTTTGTGTTTCTTTTGTATTCCAGCATTTTATCTATGCATATCGTTTTATCACTGTGTGTGTGTGTGTGTGTGTGTGTGAGAGAGAGAGTGTGTGTGAGTGTGTGTGTGTTCCTGTCTAGCTATCTTTGTGAGGACTGAAAGCTGCATTCTACTATACTTGTGAGGACACACTCACCGGTCCTCACAAGTCTGAAGCCTTTTTGAGGCTCAAAATGTGGTTCTAGTGTCAGGGTTACAGTTAGGCGTTCATTGTTGATGGTTAGGGCAAGCGGCTGGGGAATGCATTATGTCAATGAGATGTCCTCACTAAGACAAGAAAACGAGTGTGTGTGTGTGTGTGTGTGTGTGTCCTAAATGAGTCTGAAAGGTGCTCAGAGAGCGGTTTTCGCCCCTCAGAGGTTGCTTTCGTTTTAATTGGCTCAGTGCTTTTCCTACTGCTTGTTTAGGTAATCAAAGATCTCCCAGGAGGCCTGCAGAGCAGCTCTCTGGAACGCTGCAGCCCTCAGACAAAAACATTTTATAAGGCTTTTCAGCAAAGATTGAACGAGTCCAGCGAGGGAAATAATTATCCTCTGCTGAATTTGTAAGTGTACTCACAAAGATCAGATCAGTCTCTGTTTTTATGGTCGCCTCATTGTAATGCAGAGGCAGAAAATCCACAGGAAAGCAGAAAACATCAAAGTTCTTAATTGATTTGTCATTTGTTATTGAGTGAAATGATTGTTTGATCCCACTGGTTGTATGCAGATTACAGTCAGTAATTCAGTTAAAGATTAAAGATCATGATCCCGTCGTGTGTGCATAAAGCACGCCTGTCTATAAAATCCATTCCAGCCTCTCCACCACCGTGGTCGAGACCACAGAGCTGTCAAAGGACATCATGGACAGGACTGGAGACCTGCACCATGCTGAATGGGCTGTAAGACCATCAGCAAGCAGTTTGGTGTGAAGGTGAATTAATATTTGGAAGTGGAAGAAATATATAGCTCTCGATCTGGAGCTCCAACTGAATCTGGCCTCATGGGGTGAGGATGATCATTAAAAAAGTGGTGGATTAGCCCAAAACTGAAAGCAGCTGGGACCACAGTCTCCGGGAACGCCTTTGGTAACGGACTACGCTGTAATGGACTGAAATCTTCATGCAGGTACATGTGCAGGCCCGTCTGAAGTTGGCAGTCAACATCTAATCGATTCAGGAGAGCTGTGGTCTGAGACCAAAACCGAGTTCTTTGGGATCATTTCTCCTGAGTATGACCCAAAGAGCAGCATTCCCACAGTCAGGCACGGAGGTGGAAACATTGTGCTGTGGACTGTTTTTCTGCTGAGGGTACAAGACGCCTCTCTTGCAGTGACCCACTGTGTCTTTATTGTGTCTTTAATAGCTGAATCAGTGGGGAAAGTGGATGACTCGCAGGCGTGTATATGTCTATATTTGTAAATATAAATTTTATACATATATATACATATATTTATATGTATATATATACATATATATACATATAAATATACATATAAATATATGTATATATATGTATATATTTTTGATTTGATTTTGATTTTATTGATTAGCATTCAAATTCAAATCTCAGTGAAAACAGTGGAAAAAAACAAAACAAAAAAAAAACAGTGAAAACAGAACAAAAATCTACCATAAAGAAAGAAAGCATGAGACAAGGCTAATCAAAAGGTATTGGCTGAAGCATTTGCTTATTACGCCAACCCTTTTCACAAAATATCTTTTTGTATGCAGCTCCTGTACACAGGGCTTGAAGAAAATAATAAAACAAAGCAAAAACCAAACAAACAAACAAACAAACAAACAAAAAAACAAAGAAAAAAAAAACTTTCCACCTTAGATAAGTAACTACATCAAAGCAAAAGAATCAAGAGGTTGTTGTTTTTTCTCCTTTTTGCTCTTTTCATTCTTGATTTATATATTTTTCTATTACTCTATTTTTAAACATGTTTTTAAACAAGGAAAATGAACTACACCTTTTTAAATCACTGTCATAACTATTCCACAGGTTAACTCCTCTAATAGAAACACATCTCTGCTTTATATTTGTCCTTATCTTGTTTTTTTTTAAGAAATCTGTTCCCCTTAAGTCATATTGACTCTCTCTGACTTTGAACAGCTTCTGAGTACTGGGGCAAAGCAAGTTATTTTGTGCTTTATACATTATCTGTGCCATTTTATATTCAACTAAATCATAAAATTTCAGGGTATTCAGATTAATAAACAAAATGTTAGTTGGTTCTATATAGTTTGATTGGTTTATAATTCTTATAGCTTTTTTTTGTAACTTGAAAATATGAAGAGTGTTCGTTTTATATGCATTACCCCATATCTCCAGACAGTAAGTCATATATGGAAGCAACAGAGTACAATAAAGTGTGTATAATGATTTTTTGTTCAGGACATGCTTTGTTTTATAGAGAATAAAACGGTTTTTGACATTTTTGTTTTCACGTGGTTTATATGAGACTTCCAACTCAGCTTATCATCAATTATCACTCCAAGAAATTTATTTTCGTACACTCTTTCAATTTCAATTCCATTAACCCTTATTTTAGATACATTTTTCATTTGTCTAGTGCCAAAAATAATCAATTTTGTTTTCTTTATATTTAATGATAACTTATTTACATCAAACCAGTTTTTTAATATATTTAACTCCTTTTCTGCTGTAGTCAGAAGCTGTTCTAAGTTTTTACCTGAGCAGTACATATATGTACATATATGTATATATATGTATATATACATATATATACATATATATACATATATGTATATATATGTATATATACATATAAATATACATATATTTATATGTATATATATGTATATATACACACACACACACACACACACACACACACACACATATATATATATTTATATATATATATATATGTGTGTGTGTGTGTGTGTGTGTGTGTGTGTGTGTGTGTATATATACATATATATACATATAAATATACATATATTTATATGTATATATATTAGGGGTGCAACGATATTCGTATCGATATTGAACCGTTCGATACAGTGCTTTCGGTTCGGTACGCATATGTATCGAACAATACAACATTTGTAATTTATTTTATCAACTTTCCTTCTGACGATGCTGTCTGTGTTGAGCGCTCAGTGAATCTGCGTTCGACTACTCCGCCTAGGCTGCACTGTCGAGCGCAGATCCACTGAGCGCTCAACACAGACAGCATAGTCAGAAGGAAGAGCGCAGGGCAAGCTAGCGAGACAGAAGTTAAGCTCTCCTTGCAACATTCAGATCTGGCGTTTGGAATTATTTTGGTTTTCATGTGACGTATGACCCTGAAGGTAAGCGAGTCATGGACTAAAGTAAAACAGTATGTTGGATGTGCCATGCAATGCTCAATTACATGGGTGGGAACTAGTGTGTTAGCGCAGTTAGCTCGTTAACGTGTTTGCCGTCTAGCCCCATGCACGGGGCGATCGGCGGTAGCTCGTTAACGGAGATTTGCCGTGTTGTGGTGTTAAGGTCATTTCAACGAGATTAACCTGAAAGCACTAGTGGGAACACAACGAATATGACTGCACATTTACTCCGACATCATCCTAGTGCAAAGACAAAAACAACAAGCATGCTACTAACTTTAGCCGAGTCATTTAGACAGCTGTTAGCACATGATTCTCCTTATGCTGCTGAGAATATAGCCCAGAAGAAGCGGATAGTATAGCTTTTATTTTGGAAAGAGCCATTTCTCTGTAATAAACTCTCTTTTCCAAAGATGAGTGATTCCTCAATCAGATACAGGGCTTGCAATATCGCTAGCCCGACGTCCTGGGGCTAGCGATTTTTTCAGTCGGGCTACCAAAATCTATCTCTTCCCTGCCCGTCGGGCTATTGTAGGAAGCCCTGGTTATTTAGCTCGTCATGTCGCAGCCACAGAAATTCTTTTGTCCATGAAACCATAAAGCTGCACTTTCTTTTTGCCTTATAGTCTAATTTGTCATAACTTCTCCGTTTTGTGGTAAGCTTTTCTTTGGCTGTCACTTCTTCACCCTGACCTGTCTTATTTGGCTCAGCAGAACTGAAATGCTTTTACACGCTCACTCACATAAGCTCAGCGATTCTCTGCGTGATCAACCTCTCACATGTTTAAGCTGCGGGAGATTTCACTTGTCATGTTTGCATAGTAAGCTAACGATTAATAAGACGATGTCAGAGGAATTGGTGCACAAATTATCATCACTCACAGATCAGTGCTGTCGCTCTCTATACACAGTTCGCACGATTGCAAAGTGAAAGCAAAAAAACAAGCGCAAATTCAAACGCGATTTCAATATGTCACATATTGACAGTGGCTCACCGATGCCAATGACATAATTACCCAGCTACATTTCTGAAAGAATGCAAAAGCATTGACATATATTTTTCCTTCCTACAATAGCCCGACGGGCAGGGCAGAGATAGATTTTGGTAGCCCGTCTGAAAAAAATTGCTAGCCCCAGGACGTCGGGCTAGCGATTTTGCGAGCCCTGTATCTGATTGAGGAATCACTCATCTTTGGAAAAGAGAATTTATTACAGAGAAATGTCTCTTTCCAAAATAAAAGCTATACTATCCGCTTCTTCTGGGCTATATTCTCAGCAGCATAAGGAGAATCATGTGCTAACAGCTGTCTAAATGACTCGGCTAAAGTTAGTAGCATGCTTGCTTTTTTTTGTCTGCTTCCACTTGTCTTTGCACTAGGATGATGTCGGCGTAAATGTGCAGTCATATTCGTTGTGTTCCCACTAGTGCTTTCAGGTTAATCTCGTTGAAATGACCTTAACGCCACAACACGGCAAATCTCCGTTAACGAGCTACCGCCGATCGCCCCGTGCATGGGGCTAGACGGCCAACACGTTAACGAGCTAACTGCGCTAACACACTAGTTCCCACCCATGTAATTAAGCATTGCGTGGCACATCCAACATACTGTTTTACTTTAGTCCATGACTCGCTTACCTTCAGGGTCATACGTCACATGAAAACCAAAATAATTCCAAACGCCAGATCTGAATGAGAGTGGGGGAGGTCCATCTTGCAAGTAGAGCTTAACTTCTGTCTTGCAAGCTTGCCCTGCGCTCTTCCTTCTGACTATGCTGTCTGTGTTGAGCGCTCAGTGGATCTGCGCTCGACAGTGCAGCCTAGGCGGAGTAGTCGAACGCAGATTCACTGAGCGCTCAACACAGACAGCATCGTCAGAAGGAAAGTTGATAAAATAAATTACAAATGTTGTATTGTTCGATACATATGCGTACCGAACCGAAAGCACTGTATCGAACGGTTCAATATCGATACGAATATCGTTGCACCCCTAATACATATATATATATGTGTGTGTGTGTGTGAGAAGAACATTTCCGGCACTATTTCTCATATTTCTTTATTTCTTATATTTCACTTCGTTTCTTATGTTTCTTGTACTTCGCACACCACTGCTGCTTGTGAAGCTCGCACACAAGAATTTCACTCACATGTGCTGTGCCAGTGTACCAGTAATGTCATGTGACAATAGAAGTGATTCGATTTGATAAGTGCCCTGGAAGCTGTCCATCTTAATTTACAGTCTATGTTCTGCACATGATGCTTGTGGCAAAAACTCCAGTTATTTTAGGAAGAAGCCAAAATATGTGGCCTGGGTGGCCCGAAAGGTCAGTGGAGGAACTGGTTACCTGTGTGTGTGTGTGTGTGTGTGTGTGTGTGTGTGTGTGTGTGTGTGTGTGCGTGTGCGTGTGTCGTTTTTTTAAGCGGACAGCTCTCACCAGTGCCTCCAATAAATAAATGTCAGACCTCAAATTAAATTTACTTAAAATGCAGTCTGACTGCAGGCAACACACACACACACACACACATGCACACACACACACACACACACACACACACACACACACACACACACACACACAGACTCCCTCCTGTGACTGCTTCCAATTACTGAGTAGGTCTTTAAGGAAAGGTCATCCAGTCTGTGTGTGTGTGTGTGTGTGTGTGTGTGTGTGTGTGTGTGTGTGTGTGTGTGTGTGTGTGTCAAGTGCAGTCTCAATTCCAGCATCAGCCTTCGATCGTGTTTCCTTTTAATTTATCTCAAAGTCGGGCAAACACTGAGGACAGCTGCTCACTTTGTCTGTTTGCATATCTCGCTCCCCCTCCTTACGCTGCACACACACACTCACAGACGCACACACACACACACACACTCACAGACGCACACACACGCACACACACACACTTTGCTTTTGCACAGTCACAGCTGACATGCAGAGCCCTTATCGATGGTTCATAGAGGGGATGTGAAGATGTTCACGGCTGTTTCGGAGCTTGTGCGTAAACACAGCTGTTGTCTGTGTGATGTGCTGCTTGTAGCTCGAGGAGAGACAACAGAGAGACGCTTCGTCCTTTCTTCTTCTCTCATCCCCAGCTGCTCTCTCAGATGGCCCCGCCCCTCCCTGAGCCTGGTTCTGCTGGAGGTTTCTTCCTGTTTTTCCTCCCCACTGTCGCCAAAGTGGTTGCTCATAGGGATCATATGATTGTTGGGTTTTCTCTATATTATTTTAGGTTCTTTACCTGACAATACGAAACACCTTCACACGACTGTTTTTGTGATTTGTTGTGACATAAATAATAATAATGATGTTTAAAATGTAAAGGTTTGTCTTCAGGCTCATCATAGGTGTTTAATGGCTGGAACCTCAAACCTCTGTAGACACAAACACATGTGTTCATGTCTTTAGTTGAATCTATGAAAAATGCCAAAGATAATGAAGGGAAACAGGAAGAAAGGTTGAGATATCCAGAGTCAGCGGGGCAGGTACTCAGTGCAGAGAGAAGAACAGGCACTTGGCTTCCAGGTGGCTTGACATGCATGTCAGGGAGTCATTGATGAGGCACTGAATTGGCCTGGAATGCTGGAATTCATGGATTCATTCTCCGATAACATCAGCGTGTCCCACCTGAAGGCAGTGATGCATCTCTTCAGAGCACAGATTCTGAGGATAAAGCAGAAAGCACATAAAGATGGCTGCCACGCCATGCCTTGTTGGAGTGCATGCTGAAAGTTAAACACCTGCTTGATGTGTCGGTGGATCCACGTTTTAACGTGCAATCAAGCCAGAAGAGATGAGTGCTGGAGGAAAACCAGAGCTCAGGAAGCTGCTGCAGTGTTTCCCCCTCAGGAGAAACCAAGAAAGCCACCGAGCACTTTCTTTAAGGAATCGCTCCCACAAACGTCGTCCTTGGGGAGAAAGAAACACTGGGAAAGGAGCTCGGCAGTTAGAGAAACAAACCCCTGCACAGGAGGAAGAAACTCCAAGAGCGAACCGGACAACGCTGTGTCCCTGCAGCACTGCTCTGAGGCTTTTACTCAGGAGCTAACACTGTGACCCAACCCAGTGACTCGTCTTCCTTTACCAGGCTAATAATCGAGCTTTCCCAAACACTGAGAGGCACCACTGCTCTGATGTGGAGTTCACATCTGAGAGCTGCTTGAATCTGATGATATTACAGAAGACATAAGTTTGATTCCTTACACATGAACGAGTACACAAGTACATTTTGTTCTGGATCAAAACTGTATTTTTCCTGAGAAGATCGTAGATTTAGATTCTAGAAATTAGAGTTTTGAAACTGGTCACGTGTCATTTAGGAGTAAAGAGCTTTGAGCTTGACAGGAGTGGTGACTGATATGGTGAAAAATGGATGTTGTGTGATATGAACATTATCGCCGGGCTGGGTGCAGCACACGTGTGAGGAGGTTTGAGTGATTTTATACGGATGATGAGAAAAACATTTTTCATCTTTGATGACGGTAAATGATGAGCTTGAGTGAGATCCTGAGCGTAGCTCACAGTTTGACTCCTGCGCTGTTAAAATGTCAGATGTTTACTGCTCAGTGGGGACGCGGTGCGTTCAAAGAACAGAGAAAGCAGTTCTCAGCGCGAGAGCTTCCTCGTTTTTCTGACTCTCACCCTCGGCGCTGTTTCAGGTGTCTGCGGGATGATGCAAGGAGGGCTGCTGGTGTGAAATTCCACCTGTGTTAAACCGTGTTCAGCCGGCCACCACATCTGAAATCGAAGCAGAGCTCTGCACCATCACACCCTGCAGTCCCTGGAGATAACACCGCCACTGGCCATCGGTGGCTCCGTTGCAGACACCAGAGCTGCTGAGGACTGACTGCACAGTGAGCTTCGCTCCAGCAGGAACGAGCTTCACGAGCTTTTCTGTGAAAACGTTCAGCAGCAAAGATAAACGCTCGTGCTGAGAGCTGCTGATTCTGACTCTCACTGAAGAATCGCTTTCACCTTCATCGCTGTTCACCACAAACTCAAACCTCCAGTTCTTTCAGGCCCACCTGAAACAAAGTGCTGCTACGAGCAGATTTACTAACATCGGCTCGTCTGCAGCTCTGTCTCTTCATTCTCGGAGTAGCTGTGCATAATTTATAACAATCCTTCTTTGACTGATTCCCCCTCTGTCTGTCATGTTTTCAATTTGAAACTCTCCTTAATGAATTTGTTAGTGTGACCTGAACCAGGTGGAGTCTAATGGTTTTCAGTGTAGATGAAATGATAAGTGATGCTCCTGATCCAGGTTTGTGAGACGTCACCATGACTGATGCTTGATCCACAGACACGCGACTAAACAGGAAGCTGTAAACACCCAGAGCGTTCGTTCTCCCAGCTCACACGAGCCCACTCGTTCATACTCTTCATTAAATATTGTCAATTATCCTGTGAGCGCACACGTCGTGCTGGGACTCGTGATTTATTGCTGCTTCGGCGGACATAAATCTAAATGTCACCTCCGGACACACCAGCACGACTGCTGCTCTGATTTCTGTGATGCGCGGCTGCAGTTTGGTAATCACAGCTATTGATCGAGCAGGCCTGCAAGGAGGGGGAGGGGCTAATTGAATGGCTCGATATTCGAGGTGGAGACGCAGTGAGGGAGCGTGCAGAGGAGAGGAAAGCTTCATCAGTCCCACACTCAGTGATTCACAGCAGGAGTGGTCATGTGATTTATACAAACAAACAGCAGGAAGTGATCTATTGATCTGCTGGAGGGAGGATACTGGACCACACACACACACATTGGAGAAATATTAAGTTTTAGTGTTTACTGTTAGTATGTCTCAGTTTAAGGCTTAAGTTAATCCCATCATCCGTATTTCCCTGTTTATGTGTCATTTCCTGTTTCCTGTGTGAGTCTGTCTCGTCCTCTGTGTATGACTATTAAGTTATGCCCGCCCCCTTACCTGTTCCCGTGATCCTGTCCTTAGCTGTGTCCCAAAACGTAGGCCGCATCCTTCGGACCCGGCCCACGTAGACCGAGAAGGCCGGAAGTGCGAGGCTGTGAATTTGGACGGTCTCGCCTCCAGATTAGCGTCAGCGCTGTGTCGGTGGAGTCTAATAAACTCGCCGTCTGCTCCTTGCTATCTAAAATATAACAGGACACTGGCGTAAACTCTCGACCGTCTCACGCTTCTGTTTAATCAGTTTTCTGTTTGACGTTTATTCAGCTGTGTGAAAATCCTGGAGGAACCCACCCGAGGGATTAATAAAGTTTTATTTAATCTAATCTAAGCTAATAACTTTGATCTCAGCCAAACCGATTTACTCCGTGTTAATATTTCACTTCCTGTGTTCTAGATTTTCAAACACCTCCTGTGGAACTGCTAACGTTCATGATGTGATATTATAGTATATAGTATATCAGAAATCTGTTCACTATTTTTATTACAAATTATATCAGTAAGGAAGCTGACTAAATATTCACTGATAATTTATGGCAAAGGGGTGGGATTAAATAAGTGTATACTTCTTCCCACTCCCTTTCAACATGTAAATTAATCAGAATGTTTTTTTGTATGTAATTTGTATAGTATTTTTTTTCTCTCTTATTTCTTTTCTAAATGTACTTGTATATTGTTCACATGTTGAAATAAATTACCAAATTACCAACGTTGGCTCGCTCGGTCCGTCGCTGAAATTCGTCCCCAGGCTGTCGGGTTAGTGATGTCACTGATAAACTGACCTTCCCCAACTGTCTCAGCCACTGTCAACATCTGGCCAGATGCTGAAAATCAGTGTACGATGCTTTTATTGGCCAATCAAAACACTTTAAATATAGCAGGTGAAGATGATTAATGAGAACGACACAACGATCAAAGGAATAACTGCAGAAACGTCCAATTATTTAAAGATGTCGCTGTGATTACCAAACATGACTCCTTTCATTAGCAGACAAAGTAAAGTCAACATCCAATCATTGCCTTTAATTAATGTCCAGAGACGGACGATTTGATGGGCGTCCTTCACGTTTGATGAAGTGGACGCGTCCTCTCGGCTAATTTAGGGGTCATGGCACAGACCGACGTCACACTTCCTCGAACTTCCTCTGACCTCTGCAGATGTCACGCTGGCTTAATCTGGACGACTTTAGAAGCAGACTGTTTGTCAGACCCGTCAGCCGGCAGCTGTGTGAGAGTGATTTCTTATTCCAGCCTTTATACAGTTGTCAGCACGACTTCCTGTACTGAAAAGAAGAACCGACCTCATCTATATAAAAGAAAAACTTGCTTCAAAACTAAATACTAAACTTCTTCCTGTTCGTGTTTTTTATGTTTCTGGTCAGGATGATGGAATAAACTTTATAGAGAGAGGCGCCATTAATGAACATCATATGGTATCTGACGAATATGTGATACAAAAGTTAACAATAAATAAATTAAACCAAAGCAAACTGTATTAATACAGTGGCAGTGTCAGATATAACTACTTTAACCCGAGTTTCCATATTTTCCTCGTAGAGGCTGAGAGCCGTGTGCGGAGAATGTTATTCCGCTAAACTCGACCTCAGGACTATTTAACTGAATAAAATGAAACTGAAGGCTTGTGTGTAACAGATGTCAAAGGTAAGGAGACCCAAAAGCAGGACACCAGAGGCCATAGAGCCAAAAGGCCACGCCCCCAACGATGCAAACTTTAAGCCTGAATCCAGTTCAAACAGGTGAGTTATACAACATCCTCCCCTGTACAGGTGTCAGGAAGGGGAAGTGATCCGCAGAGACCAAACAGTTTGTCTATCAGCCTGTAAACATGCTTATTTCAGCTGGAAAGTTTTAACATGGGAGTCTATGGGACTCACTGCTGCCTCTGCTGGATGTCAGAGGAACTGCAGCTGTTGGAGCTGATGTTGGCACCATCTGTGGCTGTACAGCACCACAGGCACTCATCCTTCAGTGACCAGTAAAGTGGTAAATGGACTGGTTCTTAGCGCATTTCTACTCTTTCTGAGCACTCAAAGCGCTGAGCACAACTTGTACATTCACCCATTTGCACAAGCACATTTTTGCTTTCTAAGTAACATTCACACACACCGATGGATGCATCGGAGAGCAATTTGGGGTTAGTATCTTGCCCAAGGTATGCACCAACCACCAACCTTCCCATCAGTAGATGACCCACTGTACCACCTGAGCTACAGCCACCCCAAAGGCTGAGGGAAAAGGAACATTTATGCCTCTGCGTGCTTTGCTGCCCATCCAGACCTTTCCCATCTCTCACGTGCCCCGCGTTGGGACTGTTTGATGAATGGGTCCTGGTACTGCTGCTCACAGGCCTGACCTGCGCAGCCACACACATCCACAGTGGCTCGTCACTAACACACGATGGTGTCCGCCAACCAGGTGACGTTTTTGTTGCAGGTCAAAGCTGAGATTTGAGGGTAAATAAAGACGATAAAAGCAGCTTTGAAAGCAGGAAGCTGAGTCTGAGCTTCGAGCTCGTATTTGACCCCCAGAAACAGCAGCTGGCAAAACCATTTCAACTCAAGGTCCCTCTGTCGCTCACTGCGAAGCCTTTCCCTCGCTCTCAGCGGTTTCAACATTTAAAGTGGCCACTTCAAACCTTCCTGTTAAAACAGTCGCTTCCTGCGATCCATATTAGTCCACAGCAGGAGCGCTCAGCACACGGGCGCCGCGGCTTTGGGAAAGTTTCAAGTTCAGCTGCTGGATTTGAATTGTAGATGTAAAAATGAAGGCAGGAAAGCACTCGATCGCCTGATGCGTGCCCACACTCCTGACAATAAGTGATAAAGTTCTGAGTTATGATTATATCACCAAAGAAGCCAAAATAATATTAATAATAATAAAATAAAAACATAACCCTCTGTTTTCCTTTTGTACTTGAAAACTGAGGTTATACTCGCCCTGAAAATCTTAATCTAAGCAGATTCTTCCTCTGGATGGCATAACCTCGGCCTCATGGAGTCATGTTTGACCAGGACATGTCCTTGAGGTGGGGTGTGCTGATATGGTAGGATGAGGTCATTAAGAGAAGATGATCATTTAAGACCTTGTACGTGAGGATTTTGAATTCTGGAAGAATTTTCCTGCCTTGTTTTCAAGTGTGACGTCAGCAGATTCTTCCAGTCTGAAGTTACTTTTTCCAACATGACACAAAGTGCAGGAAGTAGAAAGAGGGGAACATGAAACGCGGCGAGCATCAGGCGAGGCTGACGACGAACCATCAAAGCAGTGACGAGACTGGAGAAGAGAAAATTACATTTTCAGCCTTTAAACTTTGTTCTGAAGCTGCTGCTGCTTTCGATCCTCCCACTGTGCTGCTGTTTGGCTCGTCTCAGCTTTCCCGTGATGCTGATGCGTCTGTAGTCACATGACCGTAACTATCCATCTGTTTTCTTTACTGCTTATTAAGCTGTGTAGACAGACCTGTTGGGGGGGGTCCTGGAAATGTGCTGTGTTTTCTCTGTTTCGTGTTTATTAGCGCCGCTAAAACACAAAGATCAGATATTTTACTGGAAGCTCCTTAAACACTGCTGAACGTTTACTGTCAGAGCGACTTACAGGCTGCTCTTTATTTCAGTCGAGTTTGAAAACTATAATCGATGTAGTGTCGATGTTTGCTGGCCTAATCATCAGGTGTTAGAGATGCATGTTTTTATGAGGGCAGATCGGTGATGTCGCGCCTCCTCACACCTGCTCTGTGCGTGGCTTTAATCTTTGTTCGTTTGCATCTTTGTCTTTTCTACTGTCCATCTTTAGTTGGGTGTAACGTAAACTCCATGGTTCATGTAAGAATCAGAGACAAGAAGCCAACGTGAACTACGCTGTGAAGCTTTAAGGACAGATGGCCGTCATCGACCCCGAGCTCCTCCCTCAGCGCCACCTCGTCCAGCTGAGAGGGAACAGAAAGGCTTTAGTGTGGAAGCAGTGAGGAAACAGGCCACACTCCAGTTTTGCTTTGTGAGTGCGTCATTCCCTCCTTTGGCAGAGGAGATCAGGCTGTGAGGGAAGGAGAGCATGGTGTACTGTCATGGACAGAAGCACATGAAATCCATAAAGAGGCTTTTTGTGGGCTGAACTACTGCTGTGTGTGTGTGTGTGTGTGTGTGTGTGTGTGTGTGTGTGTGTGTGTGTGTGTGTGTGTGTGTGTGTGTGTGTGTTGGATTAAATGGAGACGACTGCAGATCGATCATCAGAGGCCTGATTGGGGTTTGATGAGGTTGTAAAGAGTCCAGCTCAGCGTCTCACTCAGCGCCTGAGGATGCAGCGCCCGAGGACGCAGCGCCGAGGCGTGGCGCCGAGGCGTGACGCAGTCCACTTAGAGCCATCTGAACCTGCTGCAGCGCTGCACGCTACCTCATAATCACAGAACTGCAGCATCAATAACGCCACACGGACGCGGTCACATGATCTGAGCGCCATAAAAAGCTAAAATATCGAAGACACCGTTTTAACCACGATCTTGAAATCTGTGTGTGCGTGCGTGCATGTGTGTGTGTGCACTGTTATCAGCGCAGCAGGTCTTTTTCGTACAGGGAAGTGATGATGAGTGTGGTGATGAAGGCCAGTCTGACCTGCTTTGGTTGCGTGTTTTGCCTCCTCTTCCTCGTTCACTTCCCAGTGTCTGTCATGTTGCATCCCCGTGTCAGTGTTTAATCCATGAGTGCAGAAACTTTAGTCGAGTTCACTTTGTGCTGAACGTTGGATTTAAACGTGAGGACAGCTTAGCATAGGCACACTGTGTGCCTATGCTAAGCTGTTGTGTTTCTCTGATCTCATATTCGCCTGCTGAGCGTGCAGAGACAAACACGCAGTGACTTTTCGCGAGTAAGGACACAGAATATTCCTGAGCTTCACTCTGGATGTGATGTCGGCTCTCTGGAGCCATGAGGCCAAAGCTGGGAGAGGAAGATGAAGATCTGGGAACAGTGAGTGTTTTAAGTCGGACGGACTTTCTGATGGTTCCACGTGACTTATGTCATAATGGCACAAAGAGCTCTGTGAACTCCGGGACGCTCCCAGCTCCGTGCTGAGGTGAACTCTTTGTTTAGTCTCAGTCGGCTCTGGTGGATGGATGCATGCTGGAAGCGGTTGTCACAGAAACGGCTGAGACCTTGCTAATTGCTGAGTGCTTGGTAACCTTAGCAACCGATGTTCATGCCAACACGAGCGGTTGGCTGCTTGGAGCGTCAACGTCTGCGATGAAAACATGAGACTTCTTCTAACGCACTCATTACATCGAACTCTGAGAAATGTTTGAGGACACGTGAAGACTTTCAGTTATCTGTTACTCTTCATCACCGGTCATGTGACTCACCCAGTTCAAAGTTTATTCTGGATGTAACCACTCTGCAGATACGTGTGTCATGTATGTGTGTGTGTTTCTACCATGATGTGTCAGTAATTGGGTAGTTGTCTTCTGTGTCTTCTAGTTTTGCTTCTGTCCACCTGTGTCTCGTCCCCAGCTGTTCCCCTTCACCTGATTACCCTGAGAGGACACACAGTCCTGAGCTTTTCACCTTGATGTTCCATTTCCTGAGGCAAAAGATGACGTTGGCCTGCAGGCTGAACTGGAGCTTGAGCCCTTGCAGGAGGCACAGTCCAAGCCTGAGACCCTGAGCATGAGGCTGAGAGTCTTGCACTGCCCCAGCACCCAGAGCCAGAGACCGAGCCCAGGGAGGGGCCATCTCTGCTTCTAGTCTTGTGTGGACGGGTCTCTGCCTCCTCTGTTGCTGGCAAAGAGAAACCCTTCGCCCCTCTCCTGGCCCTCTTATTGGTCACCATACAGTTACACTCATTGGTCTCAGCCTTTGAGCTTCTGCAGGTGAAAGTTTTGCATATATCTGAAGTTCTTTGTAACGTTTAAGTGTAAAGTTACCTGGTGGCTCTGCTCTGTTATTCTCTGCTCGTTTTTGAGTTGTGTTCAAGGTTATTACATAAGAGTTTATTTAATCACATTGTTTAGCTCACACGCTGAGAAGACAAAGCTGTTAACACGAGGTGACCTTCTGTTTGGCGATTTAAAGCCAACAGCTTTGACACAAACAGCATCAACTGGATGGAAATGAGAACAAGCTGAAATCACAGGTATCACTGCAGGCAGGATGACAAACCTCAAACCGCCTTTCACTTCAAGTTTTCTGCTTTTTTTTGGCTCCATTTATGTTGTCTGCTTAAAATTCATGACTCAAAATAAAAGGGCTGCTTGGCTGTGTGGCTTTACCCCACAGCAGATTAAAGAGGCTGCGCTCCCCACTCCCTGATTGTCTGTGATGATGCTTCACAGGCCAGATTTCAGCTGCCAACAGGAGCAACAGACTGAGGAGACAGAGCCGTGTGTTCACTGAGAATCAGAGATCAGACTGTGTCTGCCTTTATCAGCCTGATGTGTCCAGCATTCATTTCCTCTGCTCGTCACAGTAAACACAGCAGGTCTGCTTTGTTCCCCGTGAAAGGACACACACACACACTCACACACGAAACATCAGTGTGCAGTTGCTGACATGCTGGCGTGCAGAGCGGCGCTGCGAGCTAATAAGCAGTGAGAGGATGGAGCTACTTCCTTCCTGTAATTGATTCATTTTCTTGTTATTTATCATGGCTGATGGTTTCAGACGGTCCGTCCTCGTTCCTGTTTCGTCTGCTGACAGCAGCTCTGTGCTCTCAGCGTTTGGTCCATAGAAATAAAGTGACTGACTGAAATCAGAGGTGAGGACTCGCCTCCCCCCTCCTCTCTCCCCTCCCTCCCGTCTCTGTGAGCGCTGGACTCTGAGCTGATCAGTGTTTACACATTTTTTATCTCACATGTTTGTGTCTATTTGTCAGGGCTCTGTGTGCGGGCAGGTGGAGATGTGGATCCAAGTGCAGGACTCTCAGACGGAAATATAACTGAAAACCACAGCTTTATTGCTGGCACCAACAAAAAAGAAACAAACATGAAAACACTAACTGGAACACACAGGCAGGATCTGATGGTACGACACAACACCAAGCATGGGAAAACACAGGGCTTATATACACAGAGTAGTAACGGGGGAATTGGCAGCAGGAGGGAGACACAGCTGAGGGAGATCAGGGCTAACGAGACGGGGGAACAAAGCTGCACACACTAACATAAGACAAAGACTTTCACAATAAAACAGGAAACATGAATCGCAACTCAGAGACACGGACTCAACACAGAGAGACAGAAAATGACACATGGAACTGAACTATACATGAAACCACAATTCCTAAAACATGGATAACAGAAACATGAAACTCTAATAATAATCATCACAACCACAAGAGAACAAGAAAACAATCCATGATGCAAAATTACACCAAAACATACATAATAAACTCAAAATACTGGGTCCAATGGACCCAGAACCGTGACACTATTACTGATTTCCCATTTTATTCACACACACAGCTGTAAGCGTGAAACCATCTCAGCACACGTCAGGACTCACGTCTCATTCTGGGCTCACACCCAGAAACACTGTTGTTCAAAGAGCACGTAGCCTCGCTCCTGTCGCACCTGTTCAAAGACACTGGACGAATAATTCAGGTGGACAGGAAGAGAGGCCGTGAGGGACTCAAACAAGTGCACGAGGTGAGGAAGAGGAGAAAGCAGTTAGCATGTGTTTGCTCATCGCTCATCTAAAGTCACTCTGTGGGTAATTCGTTTGCTAGATTAGCTCTTGGCATACGCACTGTGTTGTTGTTGCTGCTACTCTAATATTTGTGAATGATTCAGCACTCCTCAGTTTTTGTTAACCGTTGGTAGACAGAGATGAGCTCAGCTGCTCACTCCACAGAGGCCCAGAGTTACTGTTAACATCAGAATAATGCTGTCCTTTGAGATTTAACAGAAGACTGGCACTCTACAGCCAGGGGACTAAAAACAACAGCAGCAGGTTTCATACAAGTGTAGTTTGTTCTTTTCATTAATAATAGAGTCCACATCATCAACAGCTACATTCACCCTGGAGAGAAACTAGTGAGGGAGACCATCAGGACCAAGCTGGGTTTCTGGGTCCAGAGGTTTGGAGAAACTTCTTGCCTTTCTTCCATCACAGCTGTCCTGTGCCAGATGTTCTGTTGGCCCACTGAGAGAGGCATCATTTAAGAAACACCAGGAACACTGAAGCTCATGGCATTGATCAAGCAGGACTCATGATCTTCACCAGCAGCTCCCTCACAGGGAAATCTTCAGCACTCCTCCGTAGGCCCGCCCCAGGAGATGGATAAACCCAGCATTTCATCAACACTGTGATGGAGACCTTTGGTTTGTGTAACGTTATAAATACTCAGATACTCCCCAGAGGCTCCGGACTTTTACATAAAGATATTATATTCAGTCCTGTAGAAAGTTAAATATTTAAAAAGATATGATCCTCTCTGGTTACTCTGGTATGAATAACTCTGCATCACTTTATGGTAAATAACACACTATCTGCAAAAAACTGTTTGTAGTTCAACATACAAGTGACGACCTTTGAGCTTAATCAGGTTTTATTTAATTGTGTTAGAGAAACTCAAACGTGGTCTTCATGCAGCTGAGTACATCAAGTGTTTAAAACAGAAGCTGTGCAGGTCTGAGATCAGCAGCTCTCTGAAACACCAAGCTGAGGTCCTGTTAATGCTGATATATAGTGACACAGCTACAGGGGTGATTAATCCTTTTTGTCTTTAACTTTATCAATAAAGCTGCAGCTTTCACTGCAGCACCTGTGGTACTTTAACCTTTGTACTGCTTTCATCAGTTCATGTTGCAGTTAACATGTGGACATGTTGGATGATCTGCCTGCTGTCACTGGTCTGAATCTGAGGGCAGCTCCTGTAATCACAAAGAGAACAGAACCATCACAAACTGAAATATAAAGTTTATCTCAAATCTGAAATAAAGCTGGTCCTTCTCTGTGCTCACACTCTGAAGCTCTTCTTCTGGAAAAATGAAACATAAATGCTAACTTAAGTTGGCAGCTTGGGTTAACATTTAGCTCGTTTCAGTAGACAAATATTGGGCTTTGTTTTAATCCGTTATAATGATTAATGAGGACTTACTGAAGTGTGTTACTGTCCTTACAGATGTGACAGGAGACAGAACACAGGCTGGACTCTGCACCTGAAGTCCAGCCTGCTGCTCTGACAGTATAACACTCGTGACAGTAGTGACTGAGCAGCCCGGTGCTTTTCTCCTGATGCCTTTAGTCAGGACAAATTCACCTGCACAGATTAGCTAAACAAACTTTACATGACAAGTTTCCCCGACAGTCGACTGCTCGTCCTAACAATACACAAATTAACCAAATATCTTCAGTTTCAACCCAGCTGTGTTATAGACACACCAAAGGAAACAAAATCCAAAACTATCTGTTCCTCTTGGGATACATCTCGCTTCAGACCAGCTGCCTGCCTCCTCGTGTTCTTTCACACTGGTCTTCGCCCAGTTTGGTCAGACTTCTGTGTGAAGCGTCCACAGCTCTAGCCCCAGCTCCTCCCAGCACTCAGCTTTGAGCAGGAGGAGGAGAAACTGTGAGCTGTGGATGATGGAAGCTTAGCGGTGTGAGATGAGTTTCTCTCTGTGTGTTATTCAGCACAGCTGTTTGCACAGCTGTATTCGTGTTTCTCTGTGCTCTCTCTTTCCCTCCCTCCATCCACCCATCCATCAGCTGCTGTTATTTTCCGTTTGGCAGCAGGTCCATTTGGAGCTGCTGTCCTCTTCACACGCGTCCTTTCTCTCTTTCCTGTCGGGTAAATGGGAGCCGCTGCAGAGTTAAGAGCACTGCACTATTTGAGGCTGGGTGGGAGCTGGAACACTTTGGCCTTTTCCTTCACACTCTTATTTCCACAGCAGCTCAAACTCTTTTTATCTGCGTTTGATTGCTCTCCTCTTCCTGCGTCCTCCGCACAGCTCCACACATGGAAACATGGAGGTCATACAGAGGTCTGCCTGCATCCCCCAGGACCTTCTGACCATCATACGCTTCACTTCCTGCTCTTTTTCATCACTTCCTGCTGTAAATATATAATCTGGAATAATAATTCAGGGAGACTCACATGATCTCCACTGCCTGCAAAAATTCCTCCTCCACCTTCAACGCAGAGATAAAAACACTGAAACACCAGAAGTTTGAAACCAAAGCTGAAGATTATGAACTTAAGTGAGCCTCTAGAAGCTGATCCAATAGAAGCGCTCATAACTGAAGGTGAGACATGGAAGCCAGACAGACGGATTCATGACAAACAAAGCGTCGCAGCTGAGCGTGTGGACCGCAGCGCTGTGGAAGGGACGACTGAAACTCCGATAAGTAAAACGTTTTGAGAAGAACAACAAGAACCACAAAAGCAGGTCAAGGTGACGCTGAAGGAGGAGAGTCTGACGAGGGCGCTGCATCAAATTTTGATCCATCCTTTGGAGACCTGAATGTTCGATTGTAGACGACCCGCTTGTTCTGCTGCCAACACATGTCCCTCTGTGACATCACTTCCACTCAAGTCACGTTTAACAGCACAGTTAATGGATGTTAGCATCCGCTATCAGAGAGTCCACCTGTCGCACCTGAGAGCTAACGGATCGGATCCAGGATGAGGAACTCTGCATCTACCTGCAGGCTGTTAGCATCCATCGGTGTGAGAAGCTCCTGTATTATAAGAAGACAGCTGATGGATGTGTTTACATTTGGATTTGTTGACATGAAAATAACCCTCCAGAGTCTTTTCAGAGTTTTATGTCAGAAAGCTGTGAGGAGCTGGAAGACTGGATCACCTGAAGAACCAGACCACGGGCAAGGCTAGAGAGGAATCCTGCTTACAGACGGTCCGGTATCAGACACCAGCATGTGTAGTGTAATCAGTAAAACCAGGAATAAAGCGAGTATTTGCTGCATAATGGACGGAGCGGCCGTGTGCCTCTCAGAGCTTCAGGCTTCCAGGGACGCTCGAGCTGAGTGTCGAGTATTTAATAATCACGATCTCACTGAAGGGCCTCGAACTCTGCGGCGTTTGAATGTTAAACACGTCCTCCGAGGGCACTGAGCTCGAGTGGTTTCTGTATCCCTGCACTTCAAAATGTCGCCATTGTTTCTTCGAACAAAGGCCTCTCAGATCTGCTCTGTGATTGGTCGACTTCACGACCCGTTTTTGCCTCTGCTCTGTCTCCTGTGCAGGTGTAGAGAAAATCAAATCACACAGCCAGCTGCCATTGCAGTGTTTATTAACTCATCACTTTCAGAGTCTGGGATGAGACGATGGCCCAAGAACACCCACAAAACCTAAAACGTGTCATTTCAACCACATCTGTACATCTGTCTGTTCCTCAGGAGAAAGGAACGGATGGAGAGGAGACGCAAACATTCACGATCTGCATGCTGTGCTTTTGGATTTCTCTGTTATTGTGCTTCTTTTTTATGCTTCTTTTTCTTCTTCAGTGCTAATACAGTCAGGGACCTGGATCTGAGCGACCCAGGGTCCCTGAGCAGTTATGGACTTGTTTTATATTATATATGTTTTTGGTGTTGCTGTCCCTCGTTCTCCCTGCTTGCAGGTATGTGTGTGTGGGTGTGTGTGTGGATGCAGGTGTATCTGGGAGCACCTGTTTACAGGCACCTTCAGACCTGGTGGGTGTGGCCCTGCCATGTGGTTGGTCACACCTGAAGACCATCACACAGCTGATCAAGCCTCCTCAGAGGAGCTACTTAAGACTGTGGTGGAGCTCTCTCCGATGCTGGATCACTGCGTGGCTTCACGTTAGTCTCTTGGCCAGTTAGTAAGTTTAGTCTGCTGCGTTGTGGTGAGTCTGACGGCTGCCTCTTTGTTATTTCCCCGGGAGAAGTGTGGAGACGCGAGGGCAGCGAGCACGAGGTGCTCAGACACTGAGGAGCGGGGACAAAGAACGCTAACACCGGGAAGAGGACATGTCACAGGAGTCGGGAACGCACTGAGGATTTATTGTTGTTTTCCATTCACTGTAAATAAACGCATTGCTTGCATTCAGAGCTCCACGCCTGGGTCCTCCTTCCTCACATCCCCACGGTCAGCCATCATCAACCGTGACAAATACCAGAGGTGGAACCACAGACTGTAGCTAAAAGAAGTATGGAGGCACCAGACTCCAACATTTTTTGTTTTTTGGAAAAGCCTTCAGCTAATCCAAAATGCTGCAGCAAGAGTCCTGACAGGGACTAGAAAGAGAGCAGATTTCTCCTGTTTTGGCTTCCTGTTAAATCCAGAATTCAAAATCCTGCTCCTCACATACAAGGTCTTAAATAATCAGGCCCCATCTTATCTTAATGACCTTGTAGTACCATATCACCCTATTAGAGCACTTCGCTCTCGCTCTGCAGGCCTACTTGTTGTTCCTAGAGTATTTAAAAGTAGAATGGGAGGCAGAGCCTTCAGTTTTCAGGCCCCTCTTCTGTGGAACCAGCTTCCAGTTTGGATTCAGGAGACAGACACTATCTCTACTTTTAAGATTAGGCTTCAAACTTTCCTTTTTGCTAAAGCATATAGTTAGGGCTGGACCAGGTGACCCTGAATCCTCCCTTAGTTATGCTGCAATAGACGTAGGCTGCCGGGGGATTCCCATGATGCACTGGGTGTTTCTTCCTCACTTCCTGTGTGTTAACAGACCTCTCTGCACTGAATCATATCTGTTATTAATCTCTGTCTCTCTTCCACAGCATGTCTTTATCCTGTCTTCCTTCTCTCACCCCAACCAATCACAGCAGTCTGGCAGGTAGCTCCATGCCCTCCTGGGTTTTAAATGCACCTTAGAACACACATGCATCAACACTACAATGAGCGGGTGGAGGGAGGTTTGGAGTCTTCTCTCACCCCCATTCTCTGCGACCTGCTGGAGCGGGGGGGCTAGGAGGAGGAGTTGGCCGTCCGACTGCGGTCTGGAGTGTGGGGCCTCCCTGCTGCTGCGGAGTCGGGGCGGTCTGCCTCTCCCCACCGCAGGGAAAAGGGTAACACCATCTGGGTCTGGGTGCAGTTCCCCCCTCCAGGGGCAAGGGTACCTAGACCCGGTTCGTAGAGTACGCTTGGGGAGTGTGACCGTGTGTACAGCGTCTCTTCATGTCTGTCTCCACGTTGGTTGAGTGTGGAGTAAGTGCATATGAGAGCATGAGGGTGGGAATGGATGTTTGTGTCTGTGTGTGCCTGTATGTCTGTGTCTATATGTCAGGTTGGGTATCAGACGCCACCTCTCTGGGGACATCTCAGGCCCTCCAAGGTTTGGAGGTCTATCTCCCCCCACCACCACTTCCCCTGCCAGTGGCCCCGCCCCTCCCTGAGCCTGGTTCTGTCGGAGGTTTCTTCCTGTTAAAAGGGAGTTTTTCCTTCCCACTGTCGCCAAAGTGCTGCTCATAGGGGCTCATATGATTGTTGGGTTTGTCTCTGTTTTCTCTGTATTATTGTTGCATCTTTACCACACAATAATATAAAAGCGCCTTGAGGTCAATGTTGTTGTGATTATACAAATAAAATTCCATCTTAAAAATGGTCCACAAAAACAAAAATCGAACATATCTGTGTGTCCGTGTTTCCTCTGTGCGGTGCTCTTGGACCTGTGTGGCTCGACTCTGAGCTGGCTGCTGATTTCTATCTGCTGTGAGTGAGCTGGGAAAGACTCGAGGAGTGAGAAATGATGAAGAACGTGTCCTCTTCATCAGGGTCCTCCCTCGCTCTGGTGTTTGAAGTCTGCCATGTGATGAGCTGCTGTCTGAGCCTCGGGCTGCTTTGATGTGTCCCTCTGCAGCGACTTTGCGTCTCCAGTCTGTCACTGAGAGCTGAAAGAAGCAACTTGACAGAAATATGAGAGGAAACAGGACGGATCTGTTCAGAGAAAGACTCCTGATCGTGATGTGATCGATACATGCTTCAGATTAATCTGACACAGAGAAAACGTCTGGTTCTTGGGATGGTTATTTACCAAGATTTCAGGTTCATTTTAAGACCAACTCAGAACTCCTCCAGACCCTGATCTGAGCTCAGCGTGAGACAGCTTGGTCTGCGGAGAACCCTGCGCAGGAGAACAGAGGTAAAACATGAACAGCCTGCACGTTCATTCAGGCGAGCAGCGTGGCCAACAAACCAGGTGAGGAGCAACACCTGTGAAACAGTTCAGAGGTCAAACACGAGCAGTGAAAGGGACATCGCTGCTTTCTCCTCCAAGTAAACACGCCTACTTTTATGAAGACATGTGGGCGTGGCTATATGGAGACTGGATAAATGGCCTGATTTCCAGTGATGGGAATAACGGCGGTACTAACAGCGTTACTTTTTTCAGTAACGAGTAATCTAACTTATTACTATTTCTGTCGTTACAACGCCGTTACAGTTACTAACAAGGTCCGTTACTATTTTTCAACAATCAGACGTTGAAGCTGTGTTCAGTTTACAGCAGCTTATATCAGCTGCAGGAAGTAGCTGTAAGTAATCTGGACGCTGCAGATTTAAGCAGCTGCGCTCCCGCGGACGGTGATCACGAGCACTGTCTGGCACAACAGCTGGAGCTCAGGGGGCAAAACAATCGCATGAGTGCTGCTGTTTGACCGAGGAAGAATAAAGTAGTCGTGGTCAATCACATGACCACTTACAGACAAAGCAACAAGGTGACATATACCAGTTTATAAACTGTGTGGCCACGTAAAACCAGAGTCATGATAAACAAGATATACGCATGTTTTACCTCAATAGTTTCGTCACGTCTGTCTAAGGACAGCAGCGACGCTCTCTGCTTATGAGCAAAAACAACAACACAGCTCCTAAAACTGGAAGTTTCAGGAGCTGTGGAGTTTTGAGATGTGAGAGATTTGTGAGGTTTAGCGTGTTTGGAGTGTGTAGTTAATGTGTCGTCTTGTGTAGTTAGTGTGTAGTGTTGTGGATAGTGTTGTGTTGTGTGTCAGAACAACGAGGCGACTGCTGTCTCCAGGTAGAAACAGGAGTGACACACCTGCTGCTGTCAGACCTGCAGGTATCAGGCTGTGATGTTCTTCTTTATAGTGGACAGAAATTATTATTTTGGAGTGGCACAAATAATTTGTGGCATCTTATTGAAGAACAGCTGATTGTTCTGTAAATAGTTTGAAATGGTTAATTCATCAGAGATCAATTGTGTTACTACAGTAGTCAAAATGAAAACATGACTGCAGATTCAGACACGTGAGGTTGTGCTGATGAGACCAAACAAGGCAAAGTAAATCGTTTTTAAAGGTGAAATGTGGAGGAAACATCAGAAGTAGTTAAAAATGGCCGATTACACCCTGGACCCCAGAGGGTTAAACGTTTTTTAAAGTAACACAATAGTTACTTTTCAAGTAATTAATTACTTTTTGAATCTTGTAACTCAGTTACTAACTCAGTTACTTTTTTGAAGAAGTAACTAGTATCTATAATTAATTACTTGTTCAAAGTAACTTGGCCAACACTGCTGATTTCTGATTAGCTGACATAGTCCAACGTCAGCGTCACTGCCTGCAGAGCTCAGACTGGGCTGTGTGGGACTTCAGCAGAAGGTTAAAGTTTCAGGATTTCTACAAAGTTCGTTAAAGCCAGCGTGTGCTGCTGAGCTTCTTCAGAGTCATCTCAGGCCATTAAACAGTGGCTGACACAGAATGGCTGCTGACAGCTGTAATTACGCCTTCACTCAGGATTAAATTGCAGAGTAACACGTTCATGCTGTGTTTGGAGATCGCCCCATCAGTCGCCTTTCCTGCTCTAATCTTCAGATTATAGTGTGACAGAGGGCTGCTTACATTTAGCTTTAATTGGTTTTCGAGGAGAAGTGTCTGCAGAGGCTCACGATCCGTCCATCAGACCGCTCTGAAGTGGTGGAAACGCTTCCCGTCCATCATCCCCTGGGACAGCAGAGGATGGTTCCTCACTGCGATGACTCGCCGTCGGGGGACTTTAGGATTCACAGAGGTTTATCGTGGTACAGACAGCACAGAGGAGGCGGTGCTCCCAGCTCAGGAGTTTACAGCTGCAGGGTCAGAATGACTTCGGGGGCAGTCAGAGATAATGTATGGAGCAAGAGTTAGGGCAGAAATGAGTGTCCTCGAGAGAGGCGGTCATAAACGGCCCCACAGCTGACCCCTGACCTGCACGTGTGCTAATCAATAACTGAATACTACACATCTACAGATAATCAGTGGAACATGAGGCACGTTGTTCCCTACAGAAGAGGAAACATTTCAAACATTAAACCTCAGAGTACACAGCAGAACCAGGTGACCTTGTGCAATGTTTATGTTTTATAACTTTATCAGATTTAATGAATTATTTTGAGATTTTATTCAAACATTGATGAATTGACTCATTGATTTATACTTGAAAAGATTGTCGACTCTCATTTGACCCCTGCTACCAGCGGATTGATTAGCGGGTGTGTGCTTTCAGAGGGGCTGGAGGACGTCTTTGTTATCCCCAAGGAGCGATTTATTGTACAGTTAGCAGAAGCAGCAAACAACCACCAAGTAAAATGTCATAAGTAGACAAAAACAAGCAGTGCTGAGGAGAAACCTCGGGTTTCATTTTCTTCACTTAGTGATGAAGAGTGAGATGTTCATCCTGGGACTTCTGCACTGCGACGGTGCTTTACTCCTTACAGGGATGCATCTGCATGCAATGCAGCAAAGCTAACATCTAACAGCAGGTTATGTGAGTAAAGATCAGCAGAGGGCCGGCAGTTTGCCAGTGCTGCTCACTGTCTTTGTATGGTAGTCAGTCAGCTTTGTTGTTTCATTTTTTAAATATATTGTTTATATATATTTAAATTTTACAACAGGATTATTGTTCCTTAAGTATTTCGATACAACCCTAAAACACTTGCTGACATCAAAATCTGCACGTAGACAAATGTTATTTGATTTTACTTTATTTCCTCTCAAACTGTTCAACAGCACTGAGGCTGCAGCTGAGAGAATGAACACTAAAGGTGTCTCTTGATGATTCATTTAATGAAATAATGATTGTAATCCATCAGATTGTCCTGTCTTAATGACAGAGGGCTGATATCGATCAGTCCGTTACCTCTGGCTGGCTTCTTCCCAGGTTTCAGTCTCACTTTTAGTAACGTGGAAGAATAATCTGATGTGCAGCGACTTTTCTTCTCACATGTCTGATTTCTCTGCAGCAGCTGTGCTTTCCTTCCTTTGTAACCTTTTCACATTTTTCATTCTTTTTATTCTTCTTTGGTAAATCAGCTCGGCTGCAGGTACGAGCCCCTCACTTCACCTCTCTTGAAACAAGCTGTTTTAGCTCCTCCCCTTTAAGTCAACATGTTGCTCATTGGTGGTCATGTTTTTGGTCTATGGCTGGAAACGCTATAGAGAGGAATCAAAAGGTGCGATCAGTTTGTTTTGATTGGATATGTGTTGATCAGAGCGCCGTTGGCTGGGTTTTCATGCTCAAACACTGATTGGACGGTGCTACAAACGACATTTTTCAGAGTGAGACGCTCCGTTTCATAAATGAGAGCCCTGCAGAGAGAGAGATGTTACTGCTCTGGGTCCTCATCACAAACCCCAGGGTGGCTTATTATTTTAAAAAACGGGACAGCGATCCTGGGAAGATGAGTTATTACTGGGGCATCGTTTAAAACCAGTTTCATTGCATTTTTACACCAACTACCAGTCTGACCAGTTAGAGGGTGCAGTGAAGACCATGTAACGTCTGAGTCACAACAATAAGATGGGTGCATTAGTCATGAACCATATGTGCATTACATTTGACTGTTTCCCTGCTGAGGACAGTAAATGGTCCTGACGTAGGCCTACCTGACCCCCCTTCGTGCTTCGTCGCAGGGCTGCTTCCACCAGCGTTAATCCGTTACAGCGAGCTCATCATCATCACTTTGTTTGTTTTGCCCGCTCGCTCACTCAGCTCGACAGCATCGTGGCCTCGTTCACCTGACCTGTGCTAAAACAAGCTTCTTATTGTGAAGCAGAATCACTGCTGAGGAGACGCCTTTCCACGGAAGCACCAAAGCACTGCCAACAACACCATGCTGGTTATTATGGAGGGCAGTCTTTAATGCTTTCCCTGCCTGGCTGGAGCTGCCCTGCAGTCTGAGACTCAAACACACCTGTAACACACATGGATGCACCTCAGCGCACAGATGTTCCAGCTGTGACCTGGAATGCTGGAAAAAGGAACACTAGTTTTTTCACAACTCTTAAAGAATATTTTAAAATGTGGATAAAAGGCTTTGTATGCAGCAGCTGATTTATGAGCTGCAGAGCTTCATCAGGGCTGAGCCAACACTGCCATCTACAGGAACACGGCCGCACTGCACCCGGCAGAATGAAGCGCTTTCCAAACTGAAACCTGTTGGTGACGTGTATCTGCAGGTTTGGGTTTTATTTGTCATTCATTTTAATAACAAACTCCTGAAAAACGATTTTCAATGATTTGAAGCAGGTTGGAAGATTCAGAAGGAACCAGACACCTTTAAATCCCTCTTCTCCTCCTCCTTATCCTCTTCATCGCCTCGTAGCCTCTCAGCAGAGCAGCGAAGACGCCGGCGACCGCTACGCTGACGCACATCTGTGACCAAAGCAGCAGCCAAACTTTGAATACAAAGAAGCGCTAAATGAACGTGTTCCAAACCAAACGTACCGCAAGGAGAGCAAAGGGAAAGATCTTCCTCTGCTCCTCCTCCTCTTCGGTCTGGTTCTTCTCGCCTTCATCCCAAAGGGCCAGGGAGCTGTCGTAGTCCAGGCTGAGGACGCCGACGGGCAGAACCCGGATGCCCCAGTAAGCCCGTTTGACCCTGCGGTAGGCGGCGTCCTGCACGTCACAGCGGTACGTCCCTGAGGACGATGGGAGGAGTCAGTCTGATTCGAGTTTCACTCTCACAAATATTTTCCTTTCGTGTCAGCGTAACCACAGAAGAAGAGCTTTTACAGGTTAGTGACCCACAAATAAAGATCCCAGCAGAATCACGTCACTCTTACAATGTGGGTCTGACTGAGCACGTGCAGAGGTGCGCTCACCTGCATCCTCCTCTCTGACGGGGTCCAGAACCACTCGGTCCAGCTCGGGAGCGTCCCAGCGGGCGAGCAGAGCGTCGTCAGTGCTGATGATCCCTCGGGCGTAACGCCACGACACCCTGAGCCGTAAAAGAAGCCGACAGAGTCCGACTGAAGATCAGAATAAAATAAACATGGAATCTAAAACTGAAGGACGCGATGAGGGCCCGCCTTCAGGCAGGTTAGTCCTGTCGTCTCATTGTCCAAATGTCCCGTCTGGTCCAGCCGTCCCAAAGGTTGGTTTAAAACTGAGACCTCTTCCTCACCTCCAGGAGAACCTCCCCGTGGCCTCCATCACGTCTCCCACACAGTCGACCTCCACCCTCTGTCCGGATGTGACTGTCATGGTTTGGAGTCCGCACTGCCACGTGTCCATGCACTGCACCGCCCGGATGCGGCACTTCTCCGTCACCTGCAGGTCAAACACAGATGGTCACCACCACATCCTCCTCTTCCTGTGTTCAGCAGTGTTGCGTCTGTACCTCTGCTTCACCGCCGCTCGGCAGCTTCTCCTCCATCACTACCCTGCTGTCATTTAGGAGGCACAGAGTCTGAGTCCGGAGGCCCAGCCCACAGGTGGCGCTGCAGGGGGAGCTCTCAGTGATGACCTCCACTGGGACATTCTGCACCTCCTCCACTAGCTGCTCCACCTGCTGCGACTCAGCTGAGGTCAGAAGGCGGAGGAAGAGGCAGACAGAGACGAGGAGGCGGCGCTGAAGCCCGACGCTCTGCATTCTGAGGTTCGATGGGGAATCTGCAGAGAAGAAGAAACTGTTTGTTTTCATTTTATGATGAAGACACAACTTTTACTTTGAATCCTGACAGGAAGTTTGGTCACGATTTGTACAGTGGCTCAGAGAACCCAGCGTGGGTCACGTGCCAGAAACCATGCCATCATACTAACGCGTGCTGATTGGTCGGTTAAGGGTTTAGGACAGGAAATTCTCCCTGGATGGCACCTTTACCTCCAGCAGATGATGGGAGTGACGTTAAAGCTCAGCAGAAGCGTCGTGGGGGTTGGAGGTGATGCTGCCAGGAGGATAGCATGAAGGTCTCCGTTCTGTCAGAGGTCCTTGTAGAAGAAAAAGAAGCACACGTTTACAGTGACTCCGTTTCACTGAGATAAGAAACGTGGGAGCTCGCTGCCGGGCTGCCTGTAACTATCAAACAACGATTTTGTGACTTTTAGCTTCCTTCAGCTCGTGGCTAAGATCCGTTTTCCTCGTCTAATTTCACTGCTCATCATTATTTTCTCTCTTTCATGAATATTTCATGACTCTGATTATTCCCTGATTTTAGTCTCAGTTTGCTGATTTTGGTTTTGAATCTCAGGAAAGTGGAACCGTGACACGTCTGCCGGACGGTGTCGCAGCTCTATCAGCAGCAGACAGAAAGCTTTAGACTGGATAAACAGGTGAACTCACCTGCTGGGTGAAGTTCAGTGTGTCACCAACAGCGCTTACATTCAAATGTAAAGTTGTCGTGACGACCACAGCTCCAGGGTGGAGACCTTCTCAGGAATACTTTGTACCTGTAACTCAGACGTGTAGGTGTGAGCTTTCTAACCTTGGAAACCAAAATATCTGAAAATCGCCTGTTTGTGCATCTGTATGTAACCCTTATAGACATGGTTACTGGTCCTTTTTCGCTTTATAGCGTTATTTCCAATGCCCCTTGAACACACCGTGATTTTTCTGGTCCCAACATGTGCAACATAAGCACAGCTGCTGCAGTCACAGTGTGACAGTCGAACTCAGAGTTATCAGAGCCTTTGATTGTGTGTGTGTGTGTGTCTGTGTGTGTGTCTGTGTGTGTGCGTGTGTCTGTCTGTGTGTGTGTGTGTGTGTGTGTGTGTGTCTGTGTGTGTGTCTGTGTGTGTGTGTGTCTGTGTGTGTGTGTCTGTGTGTGTGTGTGTGTGTGTGTGTGTGTGTGTGTGTGTGTGTGTGTGTGTGTGTCTGTGTGTTTGTGTGTGTGTGTCTGTGTGTGTGTGTGTGTGTGTGTCTGTGGACTATGTCAGACTTAAACGGAGCTCGAACCGGTGCTTAAACAATGGAAAAAACACAAACTTTATCCAAAAACCTCTCATGTTCAGCTGTTTCCCTCTTTTTCTTTGGTCATTTTAGCCTTTTTGGCCAGGGTGAAGGGAGCATCTGCCATCAAACAAGAAGACAGCCGCATGTAACTACGACGGTGTTTGCTAGTTCACCTTACATGCATTAATGTAATAACGTGGTTAGCCTACTCAACGTAAATTACACACGAACAACATTAAGCTACTCACGCAGAGAAGAACGGCTGCTGCTGCATCATCATCCTCATCATTTCTGCTACACTGGCAGGGCTAGGGGCCAGGACTCTCCTCTTCAGGTTTTTGGGGGATGTTGCTAACTCCGGGTCCGATAACAGGCACCACACCCGCAGTAGATGTGCTCGGTGTGAGGTCTCGCAGCAAGCTATCAAATACGGCGCATTTCTCGGCTTTAAAAAAACGCTATGTGTCGCCAGGTGTTTCATCAGATTCGAGGTGTTACCTCCTTTGACAGTATCACAGTATCAGCTTAAAGCACTTGTTGCTGCTGAGTTTGCATCTTTTGCTGTGAAGTACAGCCAGACTTTGACCGCTTTGCTTTGGGCATTTTTAATCTGTAGCTCTGCTCTAAAAGAACGTACGTACCTGGGCCCGCCTACTATCCTTGGAAAGGTAAAATGATTGGCTAGAATCCAAAGTGTGTGACATCTCAGGAAAAAAAAGCACCGAAATGAAGCACCGAAATGAAGCACTGAAATGTGCGCTGCTTTTCGGTCTGGTTACTACCGTTTATGTCAGAACCGGTACCATCATGGCACCGGATACCGGGACCCATCTGTTAGAGTTGAATTGTTAGATGTTTGTCATTTTTATGTTTACCATTTGTACAGTGTTTTAACTGATGAAACTCCACTGTCCTTCCCCCCAGATTCTCGAGGTTCTGGTGGGGGGCTGTAATGTTTTATTGCAGATACATCCTATCTGGAAGATCTGCTTCTTTTGATGTAGGCTTCCTGCGTTTACGACCCTTTGGTCAGCAGGAGGTCTAACTACACACACACACACACACACACACACACACACACACACACACACACACACACACACTCTTACAGAAGTTCACACATATACAAATGCCTTGTCCTAGGACCATGTGGGCGTGGCTTTGTTCTGACGTGTTTTGTGTGAACTGTCTCTCAATAAAAGGTAGCAGGAGGAGGTCAGATCTGGGGGTCATTTTCGTGGTGGACACAGACGAGGCCTCCCTTGCGCAAATAATCGATCGATCGACTGTCTTGTTTTCTTCATGATGAATAAGTCTCTAGAATTAGCGGGGCTTGTGGAAACACAGACCCAACACCATCCCTATTGGAGAGTCGTTCTACTGTGAGGACTCAGAGATCTCCTGCAGAGTCAAGAACACACAGTTAATCAGCTGGTGTTGGCTTACTTCAGAAATCAGAGTTTGTCACATGGATGGAAACCTGCTGGATCCCAGCTGATGGTGTGAGCAGATCGTGTGAGCACACCTGGTACATGTTGTGTTAAGTTTCTGTGTGTAGCACTGCTTTCACACAACAACACAAACTGAGCGTGCTCTCCTCCTGCCTGGTGTTTGGTACTCAGGGGGCAATACTGGCAACAAGAAGCCTGCACAGAGGGTCACTGACCTGCCAAAACATCACCGGCTGCCCTCTGACACCCCTAGAGGCCATCGCCAGATCCTCCTGTCTCAGGTAAGCCAGGCACCCTGCCCACCACCTGTCTGACCCGCTGCCCTCAGGTCAGTCAGGTCACTCACACACAGACTCAGACCTTTGTACACCTCCTTCACTTTGTTTTCCCATGAGTGCCTTTCTGTTGTTTTAGATGTATTTCTCCTGTCTGTCCTTTATTCTGCCGTCTCATTATTTATATTTAATTCCTGCACAGTTGCTGTGGAGCACCCATCATTTTGTTGTACGTGTCCAATGACAATAAAGAGATATTCTATTCTATTCTACTCCATTTTGGGGAGCGCCATCCCTCTGTTTACCTGCACGTCACCACAGTCACCTGCCTCCATTACTAAATCAAGGACCAGTCCGTTTGTATCCGTCACGTTCAGGATCCACCGTGGATTCCTCCGTGTCGACGCGCAGCTGTTTTGTGGGAGCTGATGGTTTGAACACCTGAAACATCATTCAGCCAAACACCTGCTGGAAGGATCAGAGCCTTCAAAGAATTACACCTGAAACTCTACAAACCCTAACCCTGAACAGGTCACATACAGCATCCGTTACAGGTGAAAACATCTGTAGCTAAAAACGCAGAAACCCTCCCACACCACAGACAATCTGAGCGTTTTAAACACAAAACCTTAAAAAGTCCCTGTGTTGCTGCTGCTGCTGGGATAAAGACAAAGGCTGGAAACACACTGACGGAGTCACAGAGATGAGTCTGCTTCATGGCGACTGCACCCACCAATAACTGTCAAACTCGACTCCACAAGGCCCAGAGACAGGAAGATGAAGATGAAGAGGAGATGCAGCAGGACGAGGGTGGAGAAGGAAGAACCACAAAGTAAAAGCAGATAAACTCTCCCTGCATCACCAAGATGATGGTGGGGACAGTGAAGCCTCCATGAAAGTGTCCTGATGGTTCACGTTTACTCTGCAGCTTTGGTTACGATCCACAGCCTGATTCCTCTGATGTTAGTAACATTTCTCAGTCAATGCTCTGCTCTTTAGTACATCTGTATTTTGAAATGCCGCAGCCTGTGTAGTTTTCCTTGACAGTAATGTTTCATTGTTCCTGCCAGCAGGTCAGCTAGATCCTCACCGATGCTGGATCCTGTGAAAAAGAAAGCAGCCAATGAGAGAGGTTTGACTTTCTGCTGAAAACAGGCTGAAGCATGAAACATGCTGATGAGACGATGGGCAGGTTCTACGTCTACTGTTGCTCTATGTGTCCTGTGTAAAGCTGGGACAGCATCAACAACAGAGGAAAAACATAACCGAGTGCATTCAGTTTGAATATGGAAGAAAATGCAGTGTTTTCTAATAATGTGAAGTAAATGGTAAATGGCCTGTATTTGTATATCGCTTTACTTAGTCCCTATGGACCCCAAAGTGCTTTACACTGCATGCACCCATTCACACACTGGTGATGGCAGCTACATTGTAGCCACAATGTAGCTGCACTGACAGGGGCGCACTGACAGAGGCGAGGCTGCCGGACACTGGCGTCGTGCTAAAATATAAACCCAATCATTTCTTACAACTTAGACATAAACAAAAGTTAATGTGATTGAAAAAACAAATCATTTTTGTTTAGCCCCCCAAACTAATCACAACTTTTCCTAAAGTAAAATTAGTTACAGATTTAAAAAGCAAACAGGCTCAAGTATTCTTACTGTTTAAAAAAGACAATGATGGATAAAAATGCTGTGTCACAAGAACAGTAATCAGTACTGGTCCCAGCACAGAACCCTGAGGAACTCCAGCACTAATCTAATCAAAAACAGGAACCTATCAAACGGATTTGATTTATTATCAAACCATTGATCAATACTTCTTGACACATGTTGTAGGAACCGGGGTCTAAATGGGGGTTGGTGGTTTGGCTCTGAGACGCATCAGAGAGCAGCTTGGGTTAGTATCCTGCTCAGGGATATTTGGCATGCAGACTGGAGCAGCCGGGGATTGAACCACCAACCTTCCGATTAGGAGACCCACTCCGGGTTAACACAGCTGTGACTACCTGGCCACAGGTAATCACAGACTGCCATGAAACCGATAGAAACCAACAGAAGTCACTAACAGCCCGCCGTCCACGAAGGCGTGGTTTATGTGTCTGATTCATATTTATGGCCTGCAGCAACTTCCTGTCAGGAAACAGCAGAGTGTTGAAATACCGACTCTGGCAGCACTGTTGGACAGTTAGCTTTGAGGTGTAAGCCTGGCCCCTCTCTGGGTTTGAGGCTGGGCAGATTTGAATGTGGTGTAATTTAAAGAAACAGAACATGTATGTGTGGTGTTGTTTAGTTAGAGGTGAGTAAAATGTGTGTCTGGCTCATAAACGGTGTTTCCTGAGCAGAGGTGTGAACTTTGAGCTCTTCATGGTGAGGTCTGTCACCTGCTGTTGCATGACGGAGGACAGCGATGACGGAGCACCTTCTGAAAATTCTCATTGTCGGTGATGGAAACGTCGGCAAGTCTTCCTTTGCTCATCGCTACGTCAGCGGACAGTTCAACAAGACCTACAAGATGACGGTGGGAGGTAGGGCTGCTTTACTTTATTGAGTCTTTGAAATATTGGCAGGGTCTGCGTGGTGTGTTTGGGTGCCCTGAGACTTTGCATGGTCATCAGAAAACTTCAGAAGTCATGTTAGAAATAGCAGGCACTAACCTGAAACTGGTTTTTATATCGTAGAGGAGCAGACTGATGTTCATGTAAAATCTGAAGACAGATGGAATATAAAAGTGGATCCACCACTTTGGTCCTGACTGAGAAAACAAAAACCATCAGACTGTTGCACAGCTCCTGCTTTGGGCTCATGTTACACAAGATCATGAGTTAATCTGGACTGTAAAAGATCTTAACATTTATCTGTCCCACCATGATTGTCTCGTTCCCTTCACCTCTTCCTGAATTAGAAATGTTTCAGAGAAGTCGTGTTATTCAAGGAAATTTGCTTACTGTGGGAGTTCCCTTTAAACCGTTCCTCAAGGGACCTTATATTTATTATACACACACAAAGTGGGTTTTTAATTTAATTCATTTCAACTTATATATGTCTCCCAAACTGGAAGCTGGTTCCACAGAAGAGGGGCCTGAAAACTGAAGGCTCTGCCTCCCATTCTACTTTTAAATACTCTAGGAACAACAAGTAGGCCTGCAGAGCGAGAGCGAAGTGCTCTAATAGGGTGATATGGTACTACAAGGTCATTAAGATAAGATGGGGCCTGATTACTTAAGACCTTGTATGTGAGGAGCAGGATTTTGAATCCTGGATTTAACAGGAAGCCAAAACAGGAGAAATCTGCTCTCTCTTTGTTGAAGGAGCTCTGTAACTTGTCCTCTAGCACCACCGTCAGGTCAAAATGTATTTTTCATCTCAGGACCTCGGCTGTTTTTAACTTTATGATCTAAAACTTTGTTTCTTACAAATATAGCTGGAGTTGATTTTCAGACTTTGTCCTTTGGTTTGCTTTGACTGGCGACTTCAGTCCGCCGGTCTCTACAGCTACATTTGAACCCATCACATCAGGAGCGCTCCTCCTTTTAAACCAAAGCTCCAGGTTCACAGTCTCTCTGCACGAGTTGAATCAAATGAAGAGGAGATCACTGACTATGTCACAGCCTTCAATCTGTTTGCACAATTAGAAACTGTGGATTAGTCACCTGATTCAGACCCCAGGTGTACAAAATACTGAATGAATAATTACAGGATGAGACACGTTGTTAATTTCAATATTTATACATACCTGGAAGCAACTGAGAATGAGTGCAGGTTCAGCTGGACGGAACCAGCTCTCACTTCTTTGCACTTAATGAATAATTTCACAGAGGTTTCACTTCAGAAGAAGCAAAGTGAAACTTTGAGTTTGTTTTCATATTTTCCTGTGTAGATGTGCCTTCAGTGGCGTTTCATTTCTCTCTTGCTGCGTCTCTAAAACAGACTGTTTCCTTCTGCAGTGGATTTCTCCGTTAAGCTGCTGCACTGGTCGGATAAAGAGAAAGTCCGACTGCAACTCTGGGACATCGCAGGTACAAAGAAAGTTTGGCTTCAGCTTTTTTAGCCTTAGTGGGTCAGCTGATGCTAGCTAAGACTGGTTAAATGACGTAAAACAAAAACTCGACTTGAGAAAAAGATTAAAACCAGCAGACATGACACGGTGTAGACATGACACAGGTAGAACAACAGCAAACGTTTGAAGTTTGAGTCAGTGTGCTCTACAAGCTTCTGGAGGCTTTGGTGCACCTGTTTAGAAACTGCTTTGTCTACCTGACATAAAGGGCTGTGTTTGAACTGAACATCTTCAATCTGTTTAACAACAATAAACTCAAACAAATAATGAAACAAAAAAACTAAACTGAACATTTTCAGACAGGAAGAAAACTGAAAGCAATTAAAAATAGTTCAAAATAAAATTAAAATTAAATTCAAAATATCTAATGCCTCTGCATTATTGACTGGGTCATGGATGGATGGATGCATTGGTGACACACTGACCTTTGCCTTGTCTCTTCAGGCCAAGAGCGTTTCATATCCATGACCAGGATCTACTATAAAGGGGCGCTGGGCTGTGTGGTGATGTTTGATGTCACCAGTTCCTCCAGTTTCTCCAGCTGTCGCCACTGGAAAGAGGACCTGGACAATAAGGCCATGCTGCCCAACGGAGACTCCATCCCCTGCATCCTGGTTGCTAACAAGGTGATTGAGTGCATCCAGCTAATGAAGGATCCACCAGGAAGCTTTGAGGTTCAGGCTAATGAGCACAGGCTGCTAACATGCAGTGAGTCACCTGACTATAAACTTTCTGCTTCGGTCTGTTTGCAGTGCGACCTCGCTCACAGGGCTGTCTCTGCAGACACCATCGACAAGTTCAGCAAAGCCCACGGCTTCATTACATGGATGGAGACTTCAGTGAAAGACAACAAGAACGTTGGAGAAGCCATGAGGTAGGAAGAGAACATCAGAGGCAGAGCTCAGAGAATTCATTTTTAGGAATTTAGAGTTAAACCTGGACCAATCCAGTAGAATCCCACATCTCAGTTTTGTGTTATGTGCAGTTTTATTCAATAAAATGTAACATGCAAGAAGGAAATTAGCTTATGTTAGCACCTGCTGAAGCTGGAATCAACCTGAAGAGTCAGGCAGTCACACTGCAGGTCTTGATGCTCAATTCAGATTTTTTAATCAAATCCGATTTTTTTGTCTGCTTGTTCACACTACAAATAAAATGCGACAGCAAACGCGCTCTAGTGTGAACTATCAAAGCGGCCGCATGCGCAAAAGAAGACGTCACACACGACGCGCTCTGTTTAGACCCAGAGCAATAAGCATTGTTTGACTGATGGCCCTTAATATAAAGACTTCGGACTTTACGTTTCCTAATTTTTGCTTGAAGTTATTTTGTTATTTACATAATAATGTAGATAACCTAATAATGATCCTTATTGCTGTTTTAGAGGAGCGGAGCTTCAAAGGATAGCTGCAGATTTCTGTCAGAATCTGCAGATTATACAGAACAAATAAAATGTTCACGTTGTCTTCCCAACAGTTTCACTGACATCTACACTGGATGGACAGGAAGCGTTCACGATGTCTTCTCCGACGCTGATAATTGGCGTCTGTCTTGTGTCAGTGACGTAAAAGACGGATTTAATGCGACATGACCATCAAACAGCAGTCGCTTTCTAAAACATACGATATGTATCGGATTCAGGACCACATACGAAAGTGACCCAGGTCGGATTTGAAAATATCTGATTTGTCACACCATGATCGGATATGGGTCGCGTAGGGTCAAAAAAATCGGATTTGGTGCGCTTTTGCCCGCAGTGTGAACGTAGCCTATGTCTGTAGCTCCTCTGAGGTCCTCCTCCTCAATAACACCTGTGGGGGAGGGGGCGTTTCTATAACTCACCAGTTTGTATTATTAGGGGCGTGGCCTCTTTCACTGACACAGCCAGCTGTAACTGCTAGCTGTCTGCTAGCTTTTAAATAGCTAACAACTTCATATTTGCTTCCCTGGTTTAAATGGAACGACGGCTTTATTCTTTAAAGACGATGCTCTGAATGTTGGAGGGACGTCCTGCAACAGCTTGTTTTCTCCGATCATTGAAATTACTGAAGCTCAGAGCGAGCAGCTCAAAGAGTTTCTGACCAGGTCATCGTCTCGCAGGTTTTGGTGGTTTTGGCTGGAAACAGCTGAGATGTTTTTGAACATTATCGAGGTATCCAAGCCGTCTTTCCTTTGACACAAAGATCTAAGATCTAAAGCAAGAGAGAAAAAGAGTATTAAACAGAAAATTCAATCTGATCAGTCAGGAAAACACGTCATTAAAGCTGTGAAATCTGTGGCGTTTCAGGATGCTGGTGCAGGAGATTCTGTCGGTTCAGTCCAGCATGGACCCAATTCACAGACCTGAAGTCCGAGTTTATCCTCACCCGGACTCAGAGTTCAACAGAAGCTCAGGAGGAGAACGAGGCTGCTGCTGAAACCACGAGCATCACTCGGAGCACAGCAGGAAGTACTCTTCATGTGCACGTGAAGTGTAGGACTGTGAACTGTCTCGGAGCTGATTCTGGCTCTCCCACCTTTAATAGTTTCATTTTGAGCTAAAGGTGTAAATTAAACCAAGTTCAAATAAAGATCCGGGCCTCGCCTAAAGCGAGAAGCAACACTAAGGACAAACACGGGTATATGTTTCACTGCTGTGATCAGAAACAGGTGAGACACGTTAAAGGTCCGATGACGTGACGCCGAGTGGGGAGCACAGGAAAGGTGCTGGAGACAATGGTGAACAGGAAAAGCTTTTCAAACACACAGCACATGACCTTAGCGTGTTTAGCGGATTGTACGCTGCACCCTGATGAGAACAAACCAGCCTCACACAGCAGAAACACAGTCGAGGCTTCTGCCACAACTTCACCTACATCCAAGGTGCCCAGAGAAGGAAACTAAGAGATTGAAGCTCCAGAAACACTCACATACATTCATATTAAACAAAACACCTTCGTCAATTAACTTTATTCATTTCAGCTTCGTCAGTCCTGATCCACATGAGTTTGAGAGTCCTGGGTGGGGACCCAAACCTGATCTTTGACTAAACCTCTGGAGAGTAACAGAAGTGAAATGATGATGACATACTAAATAATGAATGACACACACCTCCAGCCTCCAGCACAGGCACACGAGCCAACAAAAGAAAAGGTCTGGTTCAAACCTTTTAAACTGAAAAGGTTAAATTCGTGTTTGGGAATCAGCAGGTGTGCCACCCAGGTAAGCAATGCGAAGCAGAGGCTGAACACGGAAAGGTGGCGTTCAGCGTAGGCGTGGGGACCAGAAGGAGCACATGGAAGGTGAGTGTATCGTGAGAGAACGAGGTGCAGAGCGTGCTCGGTGCAGCCGTCAGATCATCTCCCAACCCGCTGAGTCGTCCCGACACGTGGCGTCCCCGTGCTGGCGGCGAGGCGTGTGTGAGTGGGTGCTGCACAGCATCAGTGGGACGTGCACGGGAGCTCCGACCTGCTGCGAGAAATTCTGCTTTGAATTTTTACACTTTTACTCTTGCACACAGTTTTTAGCTTCTTTTATTTTCTCAGGTTGTCTCCTTGTTTCATTTCCTGTTTTACTCTGGCAGTTACCTTCCCTCTGCATTTCAGTTTGTTTACTTCCTGCCTTTGTCTGTTTCCCTCCTCCTGTGTTTCCCTTCTGTTTCTCAGTGCCTCAGGTTGATTCCTTTGAGCTTATTTGGACTTTCTGTGGGTTTCCAGGATAACCAGCATGCTTTGTGTATTTCCTTTTGCCTGACCTGATGTCATCTGCATTTGTATCCAGTTGTAGCACAGAAACATTTTTCAAAAAAGGCCTTCGGACTGTTTTTCTAGATCTGATTAATAAACATGCTAAAAAGTCAAATACCATCTTATGATTACCCGACTAAGTAAAGTAAAGATAATCAGGCTTATCCTCCCAGGGTGTCATTTGTTTCAGTGAGAGCCAGAGAAACCTGAGAAATTCTTAGCTTGGATTTGGAGCAGGTTCATAAAATGGTCATATTAAGCTTTGGTAAAATTACTTTAATCCCCCAAACAATCGCAGTGAGTAATATCAGGAAACCACAGCCACGTGATCAATAAACTACTTCAGCTTCAAAGAGACCCTCACCACCTCACGCTGTTTTAGTCCATCTGAATTTATGCATAAAGTCAATGTAAATTTCCCCGATGAACATTGATAACATCTGAATTCATGCAGGTTAAAGTATTTCAACTTTAAGCTACTGCAAAAAATGTCCCATCAGCTGCAGGACGACCTAACTGACTCCATCGGCAGCACTCTTTGGTTCACTTTTAAACAGAGCTCAGAAAACATCCAGTGTGACGGGGCGTGGGGCAGCTGCAGCTGATACACCTGAGCTCAATCAGCTCATCACGCCTCCCCTGCATAAAAGGAGTGGACTGGGTCCAGAGTTATTGTTGTTGCCGCTGAAAAGCTGCATCGCATGCATGTTTAGACGACAACCAGAAATAAAAGGAAACTGCTGAAAAGTGTCGAAACATGGTTGGATCCATCATGCATCTTTTACATGCAGAAAACAGAAATCCTGGAAGCTTCTATAACTTCCAGCTGTGGGACTAATACAGGCTAAAGGCTGTCTTCTCTTATCACACTGCGTGGGCTTTCAACTCAAATGAATTCTCACGTTAGGCGTGAGGACGTCATAGCGGTGAGAAAACCATTTAATTCCAGAGTCAGAATCTTTGAAATGGTTTAATTCTATCGAAGTATAAAGTTTTTCTTTCCATGTTTTTGACCTGTCTTTGGGTTTAGCTGAAGAGTCCAACAATGATCTGCTCCTTTTCCAGTATGCTTGGATCGACTGGTTTTCCATTACAATCTGGTACTGCCTAACGTGTGTGGCTGTTGTCATAGCAACACGTCTTGCATGTGCGATACAACAAAGGTGGACATCAAGGTGACGATATACCTGCTGCTCGGTCGTGCGGGTCGTTTTTAGCTCCTGAACTGGGTTTCAGGTACTTTTTAGCAGCTAAATCTGAACAGCAGTGGAAAGCGACGCAGAAGCCATAAAGGTGGAACCACAGCTATTAGCATCCTGCAGCTTTAAGATTTCATTGTTCAGACCCAGAAGATTCATTTATGTTTACACAGTCTATGGTTTACTTCCTGTTTTATTTTGAAGGTTTGTTGTGTGGTTTTCTTCCCTCCTTTCGTCTTCCTCCTGCTCATATTAGCGTGTGATTATTATCCTTCCTTCTGATCTTCTCCTTTGGCTCCTTTAGCTTACTGTTCCACCCTCTCTGCGGTCCTCTTTCTAAAAATAATCAAACTGCTGCAGCTTTGGTTTGTCATAAATCAGGCGGCAACGTGACGGTCTGCAGTCAGTGTGAGGTTTCTGTAACTGATTAAACACACTTTAAATGTTTCCCCGTCACTGGAGGCGTTAATATTCACCAGTGAGCTGGCCAGAGCTCTGAGCTCAGAGCTGGAAACCCTCAGAGAGGAGGCCGAATGTTGGACAGTTGGAGCTCCTGTCTGTGTGTCAGCCTGTCATGGCCACCCCACAGCTCACAGCAGGGGGGGGCAGTACCAGGCTCCTCAGAGGGGCTCTTTAGCCGTTAATGGGCACAGTGTTGAGAGCGCTTTTCTCCTCCTGTCACTGTGGGGCCCTGTTAAAGATGCTTTCGCCCATTTTACATGGTCACAGAGGATTCATCATGGCTTCATGGACAGGTCGCCTCGCCCCACATATTCAGGTGGCTGGGCTGCAGGAGGCTTCTGAGAGCCCCAAATACTGGAGCTGATAATTATGGCCTATATTGTGCAGTGACCCGGCCCAATGCACTGAATGCACAGGTGTCATCCTGCTCATCGTCACATGACAAGGTGTATGTAAACAAGCCCACACAGGCAGCAGACTGCAGCTGAAGTACAGTTTATTAGAGGGTTATAGAGGCTGCAGTGCACACACCTGGGGCTTTATGCATTAGCAGCAACGATTTCTGGCACAACTTCAGCTACTTCCAAGGTGCATGGAGAGGATGAAAGAATTCACAATGCAAGAACTCCAGAAACACTTAAGGGAAGATGAACAACTTTAATAATTGACCAACGTGTTTCAGTTTGTGGCTGTTACGGGTTCGGAAAAGTTCAGTCAAACAATGGTTTATTGAGTACACGCGTGGGAAGATGTATACTGCAACACCAGCATCGATCTTCCCCGAACAGCTCAATTCAGAATGGTTTCATTCATCAGGGTTGCGCCCCTTCATGTGTCACAAATGAACATGATATGCATCAGTTACAGTAAATGGTCAATCTTAAACCCCTAAAATTAGACAAAGAAGTTCCTTTTTCTATCACACCTTCCAAACAAGGCAATAAGTTGCAAGCCTAAATGGTCCCTGAGGGCTTGTCCTTTTCTTGACCTGTCTTCTGTCACCTGTTACTAGGCAAACTCAAATGCAGTTAGAAGCAAAATGTATCCCAGGCCTTTGGCCTGAAATCAATACTGTCATGTGTGTTTGTAAGCGTGCATGCTTTGAACCTTTTATTGCTCCAAGTCACTTACACAATGGATCGCCTGGACAGTCACGCCACGTGAAGCTTAAGAGCTTTAATAAACCGAACATCAACTCTCTAGAAGCACAAGCCTGCAATGTGTGTATAAAATGATTATAACTGCACCTGTAATGAAAATGTTAATATGGGATTTTGATAACACCAGTAATACAAGTTTTAACGTAATGCCAACAGCTTCAACATGGTAGAAAGCTGCTTAAATACAAGACAGGAAACAGAAAAACATTCAAATTAACCAATCAAAACTTCATAGATAGATCAGCTGACATATAACAGGTAGGTATTGGTTAATTGGTTAAGTCACGCCCAAGTAAATACTGGACTAGATCATTAATGATGAGGACGAGGGGAGGAGACATGACCCCCACCTATCTCAAAAAACACATGCGCGAAATACATAATAATACTGTACAAAAGAAAAAGGGGGGGGGAAGGGCAGTATTTAATAATAAAAGGAGGTTGGACCAGCAGTTGAATTAAAAACAAGAGGACATCATCACATGGGAACACATTTGTTAAAAGGTCCTAATTTATGTCTCTAAAATGTAGACTTAAGATGAGATGTAGATGCTACTCCTTTGGCTGAAAAAATAAATAAAATTAATTAAATAAACATTACCCGTGTGAGAACAATTTAACTGATAAAATTAGAATAAAAACATAAAAAATAAAAAAGGTTCAGTTCACAAGAACTCATTGATAGAAAAGTCCTCATTCATACCTCTGGGGTGCAGACTCTTAAAGTGGAGCATGCAAAATGCTTCTCTTTTTGTCTGGATAAAATTAATATGACCACCTCTTTGGTTTAGTTTAATGGCTTCAATGCCTAGAAAAAATAATGGGGAATATGGATGTTTATCATTAAAGTGTCTTGCAACAGGGCTGGTTCGATCACTCCTCTTGATCGAACTTTCGTGTTCATTAATTCGATCTTTCAGCGGGCGCGATGTTTCTCCTGTGTATATTTTATTGCACGGGCACTGTATCATGTAGATTACATTTTAAGTTCTGCATGTGATAAAGCCCTTTATGGCAATAGTTGTGTCACCTATAGGGTCTTTGAATGATTTAACATTTTTGGTGTATTGACAATTAATGCATGCCCCACACTTGAAGTTACCTTGTAGGTTATGGCTTATCAGGGTTTTATCTGGAGTATCAGGGTCCTGACCAGCTCTAACAAGCCTATCGTTAATATTCCTTCCTCTCCTGTAGGTTATCACTGGTGGTTCTTTAAAGGTACCTAATAAGTTTGGGTCATTTTGAAGGATATGCCAATGTTTTAAAATTATTTCTTTAATGGTTCTGGTTTTTGGTGTAACGTTGTGCAAGGTCAGGTTTATGTTTCGGAGATTTCTTAGTTGCTAAATAGAAATCCCTGCTTACTGTACTCACCTTCTCTTCTGCAGATCTTAACCAGTCCTCTTTGTACTTTCTGTCTTTAAATTTGTTCAGCATCTCTTCTTGGCAGACAGACTGCAGGTTATAACTTCTTACCTGAAGTTCAGTTCACCTGACACTCGGACCGGCGGCCGCCTCGGGTCTCTCCTCCTTCTGCCTCCCCTTCCCTCATCCACCTGCTGGCCTCTGTGGAAGCTCTGCCACAGCCACCACCAAACAACTGAGTTATTGTTACACATCGACCAGCATCTGGCCAATCCACCACCTCTCATTGTTTATACCGTTACATGACAACAACAAAAAAATTGGCCCATAAAAATGAAAAATCACCATCGACCCAGCGGGCAAATGCCCGGTATGCCCCAGTCCAGCTATGGTCGTGCCATCAGTTAACCCTTCGCGTGCCCAGGGTTGCCGACCCCTGATCTATTCTTATTTAATTCACTTAATGTACAGAATTCACCTGCTTGCTGCATACATGCTACTACTGCACATTCACCTAATGTATATAATAGATAATGTTCTTCCTCTCTTCCCCCCTTTTAGTCGAGGAGCGTGTCAGGTTACACTTCACTGTGTGTTATACTTGTATGACTATGCATGTGACAAATAAAGAACCTTGAACCTTGTTGTTCTCTAAATCTAAACTGTGAGTGATCACTCACAGTTTAGATTTAGAGAACAAATATGACCTGGTGAGAGTCAGGCACTAGGAGAGCTGCTCCTCTAAAGAAAGAGTGTGTGTGGTGGCGGTTTGTCAGCAGCGGCCTGAACACACGGTTAGGTTTAGGGTGAGACGGCCGAAATGATGCTTACCCGGTGCGTTTAAACGGGACACTATGGTTGTGCTCTACACGCATCCATGCGGCATGTGTGTGTCGTTAATGCCATAAATCCGGAGCATGCGACACGGATGCCACAGGGAATCTTTGAGTGCCTCTGAGAGACGAGCTGAGGACATGGAAAGTCTCAGTCAGTTAATAGATGCTGATTTTGCTTTCATCATGCTTTTATCAAAGATGGCGAGCACTCGCTGATTTCCACCTCTATTTGGAGCTTTGTTTCCCCCCCAACAGATCAGACGATGACGTGCGGCCTGGCTCGCTGTGATGCTCGGAGGCAGCAGCGTGGGAGGTTCACATCGGCCCGTGTGGGCGGGCTCGCTGAGCCCCCTGGCTCTTGTCATAGTTACATCCCAGAGAGGGAGGGATGGCGAGCCTGAGTCACAATCAGGGCCTGGCTTCAGGCCACAGGAACTCCTAAAGCAGCGTCTGTTCCTCGTCCTATTTTCAGCACGCTTCTCTTCCGGTCTGTCGTCACGACTGTCACGACTCATAGCTGGTCAAGACCTGGCCTCAGATCTGAACATACTGGACTCCCCGCTGTGCTGCTTCTCAGTGAGGGTGCCCATCCCACAGACATTGGCCCAGTTTTATTTATACAGCACCAGGACACTGGAGGTCTTCTCAGGAAGCTTTGCATTTTAAGGTAAAGATGCTGAAATATCAGACGATCTCCTACACGCAGCACAGGAAACAGCAGGAAGGAAGAACTCCTGACCAGCCCAGTGAGGTTGGTTTTCCAGTTCGTACAAAGCTCTGCGAGTGCGGGGGTCCCTGCAGGTTACAAAGTGCTGGCTGAGCAAAGTTCTTCAGGCGGCCTCTGAGAGGACTGAGAAAACACAAGACTCAAAAACTCCCTCTGCTGTCGAGCTTTTATTCTGAACATCTGAATCCTGCTGTGCTCTCACGTTAGCCTTACCTGCAAACAGGTGTACGTTTTCAAATTACACCAGGGATATCAACTCATTTGGCTCAAAACATGCCAGTTAACCTAACCAGTAGCTTATTCCTGTGAAGGGCTGCCTACCTGTCCAGGTTGAAGGAGGTGGAGCGCAATCACACCTCGCGGCCTTAAAGTCTGTGCTCTCTCTGCTGTTGTGTTGTCGGGCTGTGAGCTGCAAAGCTACAGCCGGCTGTGTGCGTACAGCAACCATGTGTGAAAAGTGGTCATTAAAGAGATGCTGAAAAGCGTGTTCATGCAAACATCGTCGGATCTGCCGTGATATGTTTACAATGGGACTTCTGCTCCTGAACCTCTGCGCACAGCGTCTGCAGGTCGGGGCTTTCATCTTTACGCAGGACTGTAAGCTGTCGTCTGTGAGGCGTGAGCGGTGTTTGTTTTTAACATAGTTCATGGTGAAGAACAGCTGCCGACATAATGTGGATCCGAAGATCCATAACTGGCCTACCTGGGATTGAAAGTCTCGATGCACGGCGTTTCTGCGGGTACACCGGCTTCCGCGAGTGTGACGCTTATTTTGAGCGATGAAAAAAATAATAAAATATAATTTTATTTTTATATTTCAAAATCACAATAATCTTCCAATTTAGAACTACAAGTTAAAAAAGAACTAAACACAAATAAAATACACTTCAGCTAAATACTTCTAATTTATTTTCCCAAACCACCCGGAGCCGCAGTACAAGGACTAAAGAGCCGCAGGTTGCCGACCCCTGGTCTAACCCCTGCGAGTCATCATACAGTTTGAGGAGGAGCTGATTAACGCGACTGAAAAAATCGCACAGTGGCTGTGTCCCAATTCTTGAAGTACGCATTTTAAGTGCGGTTACGTCACCGCCACGCGACGACGGCTGTCCCAATTCGAAGTGTACTTCAAATGCGCCGTCGATTTCCCCAAATATCAAGCGTGGTCCGGTGCACGCTTCATGGTCCCATATATCCCACAATTCATAGCGCGGCGGTGGGTGCGGATAATTGTGCCGCAAAATACGGCAGAAGGGAGCGGCCGAAGAGTTGTTGTTTTTTTCCCAAACTTTATTGAAATCATAAAACGAACAGTCAGTCATTCCAGTTCAGTTTGTACAGTAGAAATACAAGGCAAATAAGAGTAACAATATACAGCACAATGAAATAAGAAGGATGAATAAATAAAGGAGAAAAAAAGAAAAAAAAGGGGGGAATGTGACAGACTTCATAACAACTTTGTACTTGAAAGTTGTGACAGCTCATTCGTTGAACATTTCTGAATTAATTTCAATCAATGATAAACCTTTTTTATTGGAAGTTAATTTAAGAGAGTTTAAGTAATATTCAATTTCAATCAAAAACAAATTAAATGATGGGGTTGAGTCTTGAAATTTACATTTATGTATGTGGACTTTCCCTAATAAGATGGAGCGGCCGAAGAGTGAACTGTCAAAAGTACTGAATATGACGTCACTTATTTATGTGCGAATGTTTAATAATTAAAGTCAGTCATATATCCACAAACACAACAAGCTGAAAGTCATATATATATATATATATATATATATATATATATATATATATATATATCATAATAATCTGACAATACTATAATATTGGCCATATTATATTTACATTGCCACAGTGAGATGACTTTAGTCTCATGAACAACATTAACTAATTGTTATTTACTAACTAATCTTAAATGACTGTTCAGCACAGAAATGAAGCCCAACAATCATGTTTCACAGTCCCGTGGTCTCAGCCTCAGATACTCAACTAATCAAAGTGATGTCATGACAAAAATGACCAACAAAACATTTTTCTCCTTCATTTCTGTCACACAAAGCTGTATGTAACGTGTCTCGCGGTTAGTATTATGGTTGCTAGGCAACCTGAACAGCGCGACGAAGCGTATACCGTCCCATTTTACAAGCCTCTCACTTCCGCACTTCTCGTACTTATAGTACGCACCGTACGTAGTACGCGTAGTGCGCGTACTTCAAGCGTGCAGTCTCTTAATTGGGACACAGCCAGTGTCTGCCCAGCTTAAATGGACTTCCGGATCTCCACGCCTAATAAACGTGACTCGGCGTGGAGCACGTCACTGCTAACCAGCCACTGAGGAAGCCCGGATTTGGAGCACGTCAGCATGCGCGTTCAACAGTGCTTGTGTTGCATTCCAGTGCCGTAGGAAAGAATAGGACAACGGCGTATTAGTGGAAATGTGGAGATGACAGCTGTGGTTTCAGGACGAGCTGCTGTGTCCTCCATAAACGCCTCGTGTGAAACTAACTGATGTGGTGTGTAATACAGCATCGTTATTGTACGAGGCTGGAACCGTCGATAACCTCGCACCTGTCCATCACAAGACAACAAGACACTCCTTTGTAGAAATCCACCCTCCTGAGTTGGAGTCTTTGAGTCTGGGCAGCTTCTGCAGCGTCTCTTCAGCAACTCCTGATGACCGCCCCTCATTTATTTTATGACTTTAATCATTTATTTTCTCGGTGCTCTTTTTTCCATCGTTCCATGAACGCAGCCTGAGCTGTGGGTAAGAGGGCGGAGCATGCGCACTGAGCCAAAGTGTTATGAAACAAAGTAGAGCAGCAGCGGCTCGAGGTGCAGACAGTCAGAGGGACCCAGCGCGCAAACACTTATACCCCGGCACAGCTCCCCGCTCTGCCCGAAGACATGCTCCCGTCCCTGGGCCTCACATAGATGTCACCTCCGGGGAGCCAGCACAAGGTGAGCGGGTGGGTGCGGGTTGGGGGGAGACTGAGGTCGGCGTATACAGCGCCACCGGTTACACAAGCTCCGCTCCGGTGACCCAGTTTCTGGGGCCGTATCGGGTGTGCCGTCCCGGGCAGGTGTGTGGGGGGTCTCCCCGGTGTGTGAGGGGCAGGTGGATGTGGTTTGGATTCGCACCGGTTTTATTCAGCCGGAGCTGCGCTGAGGCGGAGAGCCCATTCACAAAAAACTCCGTGACCTAATTTCCATTTGGAGGGTCCGTGAACGCATCTCAGCCTGTTGGCGTGCCGAAAGCTTCAGCGTTTATGTTTTCATCTTCATCGCGTGGGCTGAGTGTGAGGATGAGAAGTTCAGGCTGGAGCCGCTGGACATCCTGAAGGTCAGAAACGTCTGAGATCCGCCGACTAATCACAAGAGCGGAGCTTTGACCGCAGTCATCACAACCTGGATCCCAGGATTGATCCCACAGCTGATCTCTGAACCAGCAGCTTCCTGTGCTGGCTGATCGGGGGTCGGTGTGCTGATGGTTTGATTGAGTCGGGGGGAAAGTGGGTCAGTGGGAAGTTTGTGTTGTTGTTAGGAAGAAGTCGGAGCGGCGCTGCGGGTTGCACAGGAGGAGGTTCGCCCCAGAGATGATCCTTGAAGCCGCACATAGTGCAGACCCGCAGCACAGCTGGAAAGTTTACAGACCAGGCTCAGATTATAATCTAGTGTGTTTGGGACATCTGGAGGAACGTCTCCTCTGCTGCTGAGGAGGAGCAGCAGGAGCTCCGACCTGCAGCCCAGCGGCACTCCCTCACCCAGGTGCACCCTGGGAGTGTCGTCATCATTGTTAATATTCTTGATATTGAAAGTGTGATGATGCTGCTTAAAGATGGGGGAGGGGTCAGCTTGGCTTGTCATCTGACCTCAGTAAGTTTTGTCTTTGTACGTTTATTTCAAATCAGCCTGCGTGGAAGCAGTCTGGACTCACTGAGCGATGATTGGCTGCTCTGGTTTCCTGGTGTTTGGTGTCGTCTGTATGTTTTTCATGCAGAACAGTAAAAAAAAAACCACTCAAAATATTTAAAAAAACAAAGAAACACATCTTTGTAAAACTGTGTCCTCAGTGAAAATGAGCCCACCACACTCCGACTCCTCCTCTGAAGCGAGCCTCCAGCTGGTGATTGGCTGAAATATCTCCTCCACGCTGATGACACTGTTTACATCACAGTGTCTGTTTGCCGGCTTGCGGGCAGTGCTCGGTGCCAGGCAAACTGACTGTCGTTGCTATTTCAGTCGCTGCAGGGCAGCCGTTGCCACAGAATGTGTCAGCGGACCTGATTGGCTGGTGACAAGTGCAACGAGCAGGTGCATCAAAGGTAACAGGAAGTCCTGAACGCCGTGGAGCTTTAGCAGCAAGCAGATAGCAGGAAGTGTCCTCCTCCCAGCGCATCAGCACCAGCGTGTTTCTGTGACAGGTGAACATTTCAAAAGAATGAGGTCACCTCATGGTGGGTGGAGCTTTCTAACACCTGAGCCAAATACAAGCTGTTCTTCTCTAAACTGTCCACACAGACAGAAGCTGAGGACACGGCGCTTTTCCAAAAATCAATCAGAAACCAGTGAATGATCAGGCTGGACGAGGTTTGGTCAGAGCACCAACCTGGGTCACCTGACTCTGAACACCTGACCCAGAGCCGCACCTGAAAGTTCATTCTAAATAATGGCGTGTGTGTGATAAACAGGTGTGCAGTGTTAGGCGTGCAGCAAACGTCCAGGTGTGGAGACAAACGCCACACGCTAACCATGCGTCCATGTCTCACAGCTCTGTGTGCGCTCTGAGTCTGTCGTGAATCTTCGAGGCGCTGAGTTGTTGTTGAGCGCGGCGAGTTCACCTTTGAAGACGAGCTCAGACGAAACAAAAGGCAGTAAAAGTTGTCCGCGCTGCAGGTAAAGCTCACCTGCTGCTTTGATGTTTCCGTGTCAGTAATCGGGTTAAGTTCTCAGCAGGTAAACACTCTGCTCACCGTTTCTCTCGCAGCTGACAGATCCTGCGAGCATCTGTGGGACAGGTGCGATGGAGGGGGTCGGTGCTGCCCGTCCTTCAGCTCTTTAGTCTGATTGGTTGTAGAACTCTGTGATGAGTGAGCTGCACTCACCGAGCTCAATATCAGATTATGAGGTACGACAGGAAGTGAGGAAACAGGAAAAGGTTTGAAGATTTTTTAACCTTGTGCTTTGAGCTTGTTGTGACTGTTTCTACCCACAGCAGAAAGTAAAAGCCTGCTTCTGTTGTGGGCCCATCCCACGCCACTGCTCGCCGAGACGCGCCTCCGACCGCTCGGTTCAGTAGACTCACCGAAGCTTCTTCCTGTTTCCTCTTTCCTTTCAGAATAAAATGGCCCTAAATTCCATCCACTGGTTCCGGAAGGGCCTCCGTCTCCACGACAACCCAGCTCTGCGGGAGGCGGTCCAAGGGGCGTCCACGGTGCGGTGCGTTTACTTCCTGGACCCGTGGTTCGCGGGCTCGTCCAACGTCGGGGTCAACAGGTGGAGGTAAGAGGATTTAAGTTACAATCAGATTATCAGTTATTAATCTGTTATTGAGTCCTATCAGGACGCGATTTTAACCATTAAAGTTAACTGGACTTCAAATGATCTGATGCTGAAACTGAGTTTAAAATGGATGTTTTTAAATAGTTTCTGTTTTTCCATCATTCATGTCTTTACTGAGAAACACGTGGCGAGAGAGCGGCGTGTTGTTTAGGAGCACTTCATGCTTCTCTGCGGAGCATCATCTCACTGAGTCTTCAGTAAAGACAGAAAGCACCTCTTTATCCTTCCTGATAACAGCAGAGGTGTTGGAATCATGCTGCTCGTTGTTCCGCGTGCGTTTGACAAACTTGACGTGTTTCCATGACGATCTGGTGGTCCTGTCGTTATGAGTCCAGCAGGAGGAAATGAGCAGACCGGTGCTGAGCGAAGCTGCAGTTCCTTAAGGCGCAGCATGATGTCAGCGTTTCTCTGATGTCAGTCACATGAGTTTTATTTAACGGCAGACGTTTTTTTCCGTGGGTCGGTGGTCTCTCTGCGCCGGGTTTCACCCGGAGACGCCCGCTCAGCTGCTTTCACAGTCGCTCACTTCTGCATAATCCCGGGAAAGGAGGTCAGCCGGCGCGATGAGCAGGTTACAGCAGAAGTAGGTTAGAGGATCGCTGTCCAGGCTGCGTGTGGTCAGACCAAGCTGCCCGCCGCTCGGCTTCACGTGCAGACCGGCGGGGTTGAACTGCTGTTCGTGGTCGCCGCGCAGCACGATCCACCCTGAAGGCAGTGACCCGCTCGTATCCAGCTGACTGCAATGCTAAAAGTGTAAACTGGTCAGCGGTGTCGGCATCGAGACAGGAAGTGCACATGGGTGACGCTCTGTGACTGTTTCTCATGGATTTCCAGAAACTTTCCAGAAATTCCCAGACGGACATTTTTCATTCAAACTAATGAAAACGAATAAATATTAATAAAAGATGGAGTTTAGAGTCCACGCAGAAACTGCTAATAGTAATGGACTGCATTTATATAGCGCTTTTCAAGGCACCCAAAGCGCTTTACAATTCCACTGTTCATTCACTCTCGCATTCACACACTGGTGGGGGCAGCTACAGGTGTAGCCACAGCTGCCCTGGGGCAGACTGACAGAGGCGAGGCTGCCATATCGCGCCATCGGCCCCTCTGGCCATCACCAGTAGGTGAAGTGTGCTGCAGGGGGATCGAACCAGCAACCTTCCGGTTACAGCTGAGCTTCCCAACGCCCTGAGCCACGGTCGCTCTGATAGTGTGTTTGATGCCAGTGAGACAGGTTTTATTCTTATTTTCAGACACCAGTTCTTAAAGCTGTCGTACTTTCCTGTGTTGAATATTCACTTTATGATCGCATGGCATCAAAGTCTGCCTTGAATCTGAGACATGATGCAGGGACCTGGGATGAAAACCTGGAGAATTTCCAAAGGATTCCCGGTGGGGCAGCAGAGGGAACAGCAGTGAGTTTGTGTTGTTACAGCTAAAATCTGCGTTTTCCTGCCAACAAACACATTTAAGGTTTTTCTGAGTCAGTCGTAAGGGGAGGAGAAGCAGAAGGACTCGCAGGGTTGTGCTGCAGCTGAGGGGATGTGGACTCTGAAGGGAGAAGCTTATTTTGTTGAGGTTTTGTTTTCGCGTCTTAAACTAAATCTGCAGACCGTGGCTTAGAAGTGCACCGTCGCTGAAGCCTTTTATTATGAGCTGCTCTGAGCTTTAATGTCCTGCTTTGGGAGAAGATGAATGAGAGCCAGCAGATGTCTGTTCAGCTGCTGTGACACCTGCAGCTCTGTGATGGCAGCCCATCATCCCATTAGCTTCGTTATCTTTACCTGAAACCTCGAGTCACACCGGGATTAAATGGCTCCGTCTCCTGAATGAGCATGTTTGAAAGTAAACTTGATGGAACAGAACCCTCTGAAGCTTTCTGTGTTCCTGACCCACATCCTCTGTGTGCTGCAGGACGTCGTATAGAGGTCAGACACGATCGCGTTGGATAACATCGCTGAAACCAGAGAGCTGCCTGAGATGTAGGTTACTGTTAACCCAGATCTAATCTGTGCTGCAAGCTTCACTTAAACAAGCCAGACTAAGCTGAAACGTCCTAAGATTTGACAGAATAAACACTTAAATCAGTTTTACAAACGACTTCTTTACAGATCATAAAGGTTTTTATATTTTCCACCAATAAACACAGATTATAACGAACATGTGTCAATCACATATTTAAGAGAAGAAGGATCCTGTGCTCATAATTATACATAGATTAGCGTGTAATTATTCTCCCAACAAACTCATTCATTCAACGTATATTTAATATATGCAAAATACTTGGCAGTGTGTGGAAGCCGCCATGTTCCCCCACCATATTTGAAGGACATCTCCCTTCTCACTAATAACGTTGACCATCCAGCAGAGGTGATGGAGAAGAGGTCGTAGGCTTCGTGTGCCATCTTCAGACTAAAGGATCATGTATTTTATTGTTGAATTAAACGTCTTCAAGAAACTTGGAGTCCAGTCACTTTCTCTTGCAGCTCCTTAGACCCCCATGACCTGGATGACGAGCCTGCACAGACATCTGGATAAAACGTCTCCAGAGAGCCAGCTGAACAACCACTGCTGGTTACAAGCTAACATTATAACAGCTAATATTCGGCTGTAGTATCGTAGAAGTCACTCTTTCCCCCAATAAACAGTTTGATTATATTCTCAAATCCTATGAAAGTTTATTCAGTAAGAGTCCAAGTCCAACAGTTTCACTAAAGCCAGCAAACAGAGGCAAGCGCGGGCAAACAGAGGCTAGCGCGGGCAAACAGAGGCTAGCGCGGGCAAACAGAGGCTAGCGCGGGCAAACAGAGGCAAGCGCGGGCAAACAGAGGCTAACGCTGGCTAACAATAGTGCTTACTGATTCAGCGAGTCCTCAAAAGCTCACCTCAGTATCGCTGTCATTGGTCAGAAGTGAGCTTCTGACTGTGTAAATAAAGATGGACGCGGCTCACGTGCATTGACAGCTGAGGTAAACAGCAGACTGCCAGCCTACACAGCCGGGAAAAACACTTGGGGGTGGATCCAGATTCAGAAGCACACCGGTGGTCATTAAAGGGCCAAGTTTAACGTGTCAGACTAAAACATGTTCGTCCTGTAGCAGCCACCATAGCTTGAATTATGCACTTGAGCTGCTGAGAGATTTTACACTCTGTATGTTTAAGTGCTGTAGAAGAAGAGTCTGGATGTTTTGGATAACTAAAATAAAGCAAGTGTAAAAACGGAGTTAGCCGCTCAGCTGCTGCATTTTCAGAGGGATGTCACAGCTGTACAGAGAAACACTGGATTAAATTCACTTTTGTAAAACGGTGAACGTTTCTCGCACTGTCTGCCTCCGCTTCACCAGCCTGCAGCGTCTCATTCACACTGCTCCTCCGTGGCTCCTCTCCTCCTCTTCAGCTCACTGCTGCTCTGCTGCTGCTCTGCTGCACATTTCACTCTTTATTTGTTGGCATTGGTTCTCTGGACTGTGTTCAGCTTTGCTTCCCCTGCTGCTGTGCTCAGCCAGAAACCCACCGGCACATCCACAACGCGTTCTGCAGCTTTCCTTTAACTACAGTCCTCTTTGTATTTATTAATCAGTCACAACTGGCTCATGTTAAAGTTCCCTTTATATCTAAATGTGTGTAAAAAGTCACGCCATCCCTAAAAGTCCAGGATGTAAGTGGACGTTTTGGGGTTTTGTTCTTTTTTTTTTGGGGGGGGGTCTTCCTAAGATTAAATCTATAAACAGTAAAGAAAGTGTCACATTTTGTATATGGACTCATTTTTATGGATACGTTTCTGTTACAGGCTTTTATTTTTCTGATGATCATGGAGATTTTTCTGACATTACCATCATCCTCACAGTAAGAGGCTCAGACACTTGTTTTCAAAGTCCTCGAACGTGCTCAAGTTTCCCGCTCGGTTCTGGTTCTGCTTGGTTGGCGAAGGACCGAAGAGGCGGAGCAGTCAGCGTGCACCAGCGCCGTGTGAGTGCAGAGGCTGAGCAGTGGCCTGTTAATGTGGGACCAGATATTTTGCCATTTTCAGGGAAATGTGAGAGTCTGTGCAGACATGTAGGTTAGTGTGCCAGTGCGGTAAACTTATGAGCGGTTATGTGATGGTGACCTACATGAGGGGAGGCTTTCCCACGTGGCTGTTATTCAATCGTACACACAGCTGATCGATGCTGGAGGAGCAGGAAAAGATAAAGGAGCATCAAACTAAATAACAGTCTGTTAAACTACGTAATGCCGAGCATTCCCTCTGAGCGAGGCTGGCGGCTACTCCATCAGGCCTGAGTCTCCCTCTCCCTGATGAAGAGCCAACGAGCTCTACTCATCAAACACAGCTGCCATACTGTCAAACTGGACTTGCTGCTTATGGGCTGCGAAGCTTTCCGGAATGAGTCCTGATCTGTTTCAGGTCTGTGATGGTGCTCGTAGAGCTGGGCAATATGGCCTAAAATCCATATCATATCTTCTGTAGAACGTACTTTACACACTATAAGGCGCACTTAAAATCCTTTAATTTTCTCACAAATCAACAGTGAGCCTTATGTGTGAATTCTGGTTGTGCTTACTGACCACGAACCGATTTTGTAGCACATGACACGCAGAGCTGTCAAAAATGTTTTAGTATGACGTTGCTAAGCTACGAAGCTGCACCGCTTGATTGCTTGTCGGAGCATTACAGCTGCCGTAGTCTGGAGCCTCGCGGAGTAATCTGGGTCCTAAACTCCGTCTGTTTCAGGTCCCAAAGTCAAACCAACACTGCGGCATCACTGAGAGTTACAAACTGTCTAAATTCTTTCATCTTTAATAAAATGATCAGCGTTGTTGTTTTACCAGCGAACGTGGCTCAAGAGTTGGGAGTTCGCCTTGTAATCGGAAGGTTGCCGGTTCGAGCCCCGGCTTGGACAGTCTCGGTCGTTGTGTCCTTGGGCAAGACACTTCACCCGTTTCCTACTGGTGTTGGCCAGAGGGGCCGATGGCGCGATATGGCAGCCTCGCTTCTGTCAGTCTGCCCCAGGGCAGCTGTGGCTACAACCGTAGCTGCCTCCACCAGTGTGTGAATGTGAGAGTGAATGGGTGGATGACTGGGTGTGTAAAGCGCTTTGGGGTCCCTAGGGGGGACTAGTAAAAGCGCTATACAAATACAGGCCATTTACCAGGTGTAACAATTAAGTTTAACATCCATGAAAACAGAATTTATTACTTTTAACAGAGTTAGAAATTAGCAGGAAGTTAGCTCGCTAGCTTCCACCTAAACATGATATAGCATGTTCTGACTGAGAGGTTTCTGAAACAATTCATCCTTACTGAACCAAGCCTGGGAACTCCAACCAGAGCTGGAGAGATACAGCCAACGCACTACAGCACATGAGCCCACCCAAACACAGTGGGAGGGTCTTTGTGCTCTTAAACGTGTTTGTGGCGTTGAGCGGACTATGGAGGATGAGAGTGATCAGGTCAGAGTTCACTCTGTCACCTGGCTTCCTGTAGTGTCTGTGTTCCTGTTACTGCTGACAGAGAAACAAATGCTCTACAACTCACACCTCCTGGACAACAATGATGTTACGCACAAAGCTCCAACACCTGATGAGGTTTCTACAGTTTGTGAGCCGTTCAGGCCTCCAGCTGATCAGATCTTCTGAAGTGTTAAAGTGTGAGCCTGCAGAGTGACTCGTGCTGAAGGAATCGGGGAAAACACAACGTCTGGATTTATTTCATGATAATTATGCTGAAGGTTTTGCATGAAAGTGTCAAAGCACCAAATTCATCCAGTCAGGACAGTGTTTCTATTTGCTCTCGATTCAGCCTGTGACTCATTATAGGTGTGTGTGTCTCTGTGTGCGCGCGTGTGTGCGACAGGAATGAGGTTACTGGGCTAAGGGATTGTGTTGTGGAGCGGTCGAAGCTGAGTGTGTCTGCTCTGACAGATGTAGGCCAGAACAGTTATATAAGGATGGCTGTACACACACACACACACATGCATACAGTGACACACACACAGCGCCTCCCTGTGTTTTCACCAGCATGTATGTGAGCAGCAGTGCAAGCTTCCCCATCAAAGATACCAGCCTGCTTGAGTGCACGTGGTCATACAGGTTCACTCTCTGCACGTGTACGCTCATGAGGGTGCTCACGTGCGCACACATAACAGCTGATGGCACGAAGGAGCCGAGCGTCTGGCTGGTTTTCATCCAGTCAGATGGAAATTAGGATTTCCTCAGAACAGTCTTTTACTGTCAGCGTTCCTCCTCCAGGGGGCGCCGTTCTGCCGTTTGTCTTTGTGACTGCAGACGCGTGGCTCAGGGTCAGGACTCGGGCTTGTAGCCTCTTCACTGTTTTGGTCATTGTCCTCTTTATTCTCACCATCTGAAAACGCAGAAACCTCAGTGATCAGAACGTGTTTCACTTCCATGGATTCAGGCACAGAATAACGGAGGCCACACTGAGGGCTGCACTGAGCCTCTGAGTCCCTGCACACATGAGCGCCGACTGCAGAGAAACCACAGCGCTGTGCTGTGTGAGCACCGTCGTCTTTAGCTCGCTCACAGTCGTTCTTGGACATCAGGTCCGGGGGACTTTTGCGTTTGACTGACTTGAAACTGATGACTGCGCTGGTTTTGCGGCCTTGGTCGAGCCGTTTCTGCGCTCGTTGTAAAGTCAACGTCGGGCCGGTTTATTCTCCTGAAATCAGGCATCATGTTGCTCGGAGGCCCGAGTGGCTGCAGACTGAACCGAGCTATAAAAAGAGCAGACGGTGATTATAAAACCTCCTGGCTGAGTGTGTGCAGGCGCTCACGTGCCGCCGCACACAGATTGGGAGCAGGCAGAGCTTTGGCGGTTTAACGATGGGGTCAGACGGGGGGACGGAGCTGTAACGATCAGACTCTGTCTGGTCTGTTGGACCTGCAGTCACACCTGATCAGAACCCCAGCACGCCCTCAGAGCTCATCAGCTTCAGACACTACACACATGAATGCACGCTTTCTTTTCCAAAAACCAAGAAACTTCTCAGGGTTTCGCTGTGGCGCCCCCTAGAGGGGGCAGCTGAGAGGATTTGTGGATCACAGCCTGTCTCATTACAGCGAAATGATTTTTATCTGGGTCGGGTTTTAAAAGCGCGAGTTTCACCTGTAGGATCCAGCATCTTCCTGTGAGCTGTAATTATTACTAAAGTGTTTTTGTAGTGGATAACTCTGAGAGGGCATTTCCAGCTTCGCGGCCCAGCGGGGCAGGGGCGCAGGTGTTGGGAATCCCTGGGTTCCCGTCCTAGACGAGGGTCAATGATTTTCGCTTTGTCATGCATCTCGTTTCTGTCCTCCTGTCTCTCCTCAGGTTTCTTCTCCAGTGTTTGGAGGATCTGGACGCCAGCCTTCGCAAGCTCAACTCTCGCCTTTTCGTCATCAGGGGCCAACCAGCCAACGTGTTCCCGCGGCTCTTTAAGGTGAGATGCAGGAAATCCTACTCCGGGGTTAGGGCAGACATGTGACCAGGGCGCTCTGCTCTGCTGCTCCCGCAGCCTGTTGGGAATTCTCTCTCTCTGTTTCTCAGGAGTGGAAGATCTCCCGGCTGACCTTTGAATACGACTCAGAGCCTTTTGGGAAGGAGAGAGACGCCGCCATCAAGAAGCTGGCCATGGAGGCGGGCGTGGAGGTCATCGTCAAAATATCGCACACCCTGTATGACCTTGACAAGTGAGTGAGCTTTATTTAACGACAGCGCGGACCCTTGAGAACACAGCGACGCTGTAAGGACATTCAGGGAGGGTTGTTTCAAACCGTCATGGAGCCTGAGGTCACATGATCACGGTCATGTGTCATGAGATTCCTCTTTGCTTCTCCGCAGGATCATCGAGCTGAACGGCGGGCAGCCTCCGCTCACCTACAAGCGTTTCCAGACTCTGATCAGCCGGCTGGATCCTCCGGAGATGCCTGTGGAGATGCTGACGGACACGCTGATGGGGCACTGCGTCACGCCCGTCCTTGAGGACCACGGGGACAAGTACGGCGTCCCCTCGCTGGAGGAGCTTGGTGAGAAATCAAACACACTCACGAGAAAACAACCACAAAGATGGCCGACAGCGTTTCTCGTAGTTGAAGCACCAATCAGAATCTCCGTGTACTTATTCATCCACGCCCTAAAACCAAAATCCAACAACAAACAGGCGAAGATCTATGGGCTCAAATTGTGGTCATAAATATTTTGTACTTGTAAATCAGGATTTATATGTGTAAAAAGAATTTGTGTGTGCGTAAAAAAGATCTGTGTGTGGCCAAAAAATACGTGTGAAATTCTGCACTCAAGTTTCAGGTTACAAGTATGAATTTTGACCCTACTTTTCTTCTTTTCATCCGGTTGGTCAATGTCATGTCAATCACAAATTTAACAATCCAATCAGAGAACAGATGGGTTTGGCTATTGGAGGGGTGCTTTATGGAGCTTCAGGTCCTTGAAGGGAGTAAATGCCCTTTTACATCCCAGCCCAGCTTTTTCTGTCTGTGGCGGTCCGAGTTTGGTGATTTTTGTGTCACAGCTTTACGTGCTTAATACAAGGACCTCCAGAGCCTTTTCAACAGTGCTGCAGACCTCGGGGGGGGGGCAGGCAATGCTGTGGAAATGACAGTCTTCACTAGTGGGGATAGTTACAAAGCTTTCTTTGTTATGAATAAAAAACTGAAACTCTTGTAGAGGACATAAAGTCAGAGATAGAAACGACAAGGAGCAGGTGCATCTAGTACAGGTAAAACCCACAGAGCCCAGCAGCCAGCGCAACAAATTCTGGATCCTTGGCTTTTAGTTAGCAGTTAGCATTAGCAGCACATGCTGCGTCCTATGTGAAAGGACCTTCATGCTGCGCACTGTGACTCACAGCAATGGTCCCGGGTCAGCCCTGACTTTGTGTTAAACTAATCCTAAAGTAATGATGGTGTTTCTAACCACTGATATAGCACAACTTTATCCTTTCAACAGCTGCTGAAAGTTAGGGGACCTGGCTGCTATCGGATATTTATACAGAGATCCTCCAGCTTCAAACTGTATTACCCTTCAAGGACCTGCAGTTCAAAACAAGAACCCCTCCAACAGCCAAACCCATCTGTTCTCTGATTGGACTGTTAAATTTGTGATTGACATGACATTGACCAATCAGATGAAAGGAAGAAAAATAGAGTTTCATGCGTATTGTTTACACACACAAATTCTTTTTACGCATACAAACCTGATTTACAAGTACAAAATATTTATGACTACAATTTGAGCCCATAAAAATCGACCAATGATCAAATCACACACACACACAGAAACACTCTCACAGACACACGCACACTCTCTCACACTGAGTGTAGCTGAGCAGGCCTGCAGCGCCCCCTGTGGCAGCTGTGTGCATCACAGCTTCAGTGCAGTTTGATGACGTTCCTGCACAGCGTCCGTCAGTCAGCTGCTGCTTTCACACCTGCAGGTTTTGTCCCAGAGAGTTTTAAAATCAAAGTAAGGGCCAGGAGACCTTAAACGTGTCTCCTGAGTGAAGCTGTGACGCTTGAAGCTCTTGAGTGTTGCACGTTCATCCAAAGCTGATGACACACATCAGCTTTGGATGAGTGTCTGGAGTGAAATAATATAAAAGATATTTGGCTGAAACTTTTTTCACTTTGAAACACTGATTTGTTTCTCAGACGACAGGGACCAGCCCACCCCAAACAGGGCTTTGGCTTAGTTGTCCTCTCTGCTGAGTCCCTCGACTTCATTGTCATATTTTATTTGTTCCTGTGTGCGACCCGGGCACCGAGCCTGAGCAAAGGCCTCTGCAGCTCCACAAACAGACATGAAACACTTGTTGCAGCGCCCTCTGCTGGAGCTGTTTTAAATGCAGGAAAAGAGCTTCCAGCCTGGTGGATCTGATTCTGGACTCATTCAGCTTTAAGGAGAAACTGCAGTCAGCTGATTGATGCCGAAAGAAGAACTCCTCCCATAATTAAACCCCAAACCTGTCACCTGCTCTCTAATTTAAAGCTCTGAGTCAGGGTGAAGCCATCTGTCTCTGTCCATTCATGCAAGCACCTGCTGTGGAGCACCTGCTGTGGAGCACCTGCTGTGGAGCACCTGACCCTGAGACATTTAAGGAGCTCTGTGCTCCTGAATGAACGTGCTGATCCTCAGTCTGCTCCCCATTCAAAGAAACCTGCTGCTCCACAAAGCTCCGCCTCCATCTGCCACTCACAGCTGCCGCTCACTGACCTCATCAGGTCACGTGTAGAGTGATGCACACCTGCCCAATATAACTCTAATCTGATCCCAATTAAGTAACTTCTGGTGCTCGTTGATGACTTCTCCTCACTCAGAGTTGAATCTGTCACGACTCGTAGCGTCAGGCCCACGCCGCTCTCTCAGTCAGAGTCGTCCTCGGGTTTGGCAGGTGGGGACACGGTGGGTTCGGTTTCTGCTTCATCCTACAGCAGGTTCACTGACGGGCCGCATCTGAGCAGATCTGATCAATAACGTCAATAAAGTCCAGAAATGAAATATTGAACTTTTTATTCTGGTGATAAAACATGAAAATAAATCATCTTCAGTCTTTATTTTCAAACCAATCAGACGTTTACTCTGAGCTTGTTCTCAAGAGGTTACAGAAGTGAAATGACGGGGTCGTTTACCCACGGGATCGTGACAGGGTCGTTTACCCATGGGGTCGTGACGGGTTAGTTTAATCACGGGGTCGTGACAGGGTCGTTTAATCACGGGGTCGTTTACCCACAGGGTCGTTTACCCACAGGGTCGTTTAACCACGGGGTCATGGCGAGGTCATTTACCCACAGGGTTGTGACGGGTCGTTTACCCACGCGGTCGTGGAATGACGGAGAATCGCTCTTTTGTTCCTGAACTAGTCAGTTCAGTTCAGTTCATTTTTATTTCAAGCATTTCAAACATGTGCCTTCACAATCATTACAAAATATCATTCCATTATTTGTTTGAAAAGGAGTAGGCTGAGGTATTTACTTATTTGTCCCTACCCCCTCAAGTTTTATCTCTCATTCATTTATTTTTTTTTGTCTTAAATTAAACAAACAACATATGAAACATATGAAGTAAAGCAAAACAAAACAAAACATACATAAATCAAAAACAAGAAATTAGCAAGCCCCACCACAGTATAGTTTCTTTCATATGAAAAATACAGAATGTGTATATTTGCAGATACACAAGTTATGGAAAAACAAACAAACCAAAACAAAAGAAACAAAAAAGAACCACAACACCATTACCAACAACCAGTCGAAGCTTCTTTCTTTGTGTCTCTGAGTACCTTGGGTTTAAATTTCACCTGTGCAGGTGTGACTTAAAGGCACAGCGAGCAGGTTCAGGTAATCCAGCAGGTCTGGGATGGGAGACAGGTGGGTGGGGTGCCGAGTTCTGATTGGCTGTGTGTGTTTATGGAAGGTTGACCTGCTAAGGACAATGATGAAGGTGAACCGTCTCTTTCAGGCTTTGACACGGAGGGGCTGCCGTCAGCCGTGTGGCCAGGAGGAGAGACCGAGGCTCTTACCAGGATAGAGCGCCACCTGGAGAGAAAGGTGGGTACTGCAGCTGATGGTGGGCTGTGGTCATAGAAAGCTCTGAGGGGATGACGTTCAGCAGAAGCGCTGAGGACTTCTCAGTGACGCAGCTCCTATTTTCATTGGCTGTTATCTTTGATGGGGCAGATTAAAGATCTTCAGCATCACAACAGAAGAAACGCGCACTCATCTGTTTCAGTAAACACATTAGTAGGGCTGGGCCATATTATACCGTTCACGGTAATACCGGTACAATGTTAGGCAACGATAAGAAAATGAAATATGGCGATAGAATGTGAACGTCGTTATTGCCGTATTTGTCGGACTAAGGTGCTCGTAAATCTGGGAGTAATCTGGGTCCTAAACTCCGTATGCTTCAGGTCCTAAAGTCAAATGAACACTGCAGCATCAGAGTTAAAAAACTGTCTAAATTCTTTCATCTTTAATAAAATGATCAGCGTTGCCGCTTTACCAGGTGTAACAGTTAAGTTTAACATCCAGGCATCCATGAAAACAGGATTTATTACACTTAACGGAGTTAGAAGCTAGCAGGAAGTTAGCGGAAGTTAGCTCGCTAGTTTTGCTAGTTACCTAAACATGATATAGCATGTTCTGACTGAGAGATTTCTGAACAAATTCAAACGTACAGCTCTGCTATCACTTCCAACATATATTAAGACAGGAAACTAAACAGCAGTGACATTTGTAGGGTTACTGAAGTTGGGCTAGCTGGTATATAATGATGTGCTACGTGATCGCTAACGACACAGCTATGTTAGCACAACAAACACAGTGAAGCTGGAGGATGAACGCTAACACTTTTCCACTCGATAAAAGTTAACTTCAGGGTTCCTGATGGTTAGAGACAAATGCAATCCTATGGCAGGATGCTGTAAACAGACCAAACTTCAGTCAGGAGAACAACTGAGATAATCCATCCACAATACGAGGTTGGTCATTAATATACTGCAACAACATGGGAATAGAGCAGCTGTGAGAGAATTCAGCAGTGGAAGAAGCAAGACGAATGAGTTGAATAAAGTTTGATTCATCTGACTGCTTTGTTTCGCTTAATGTGCGCTATAATCCCGTGCAGTTTATGGTCCAAAAAAATACGTATTTGACGTTTTTATTTGGCACACTGCAGTTTAATATTGCAAAGCACCTCTTTTTAACTTCGGTGGATATTATACATGGTTATGCTCAAGATATGTCATCCCATTTCTACTGGAAATGCCTTTTGGTTAAACCTTCAGCAAGGAATTTGCATTTGCACTGTTCAATTTTTATATAGCTTTAATGCACATAAAAACAGCTGCTTGTTTAAGTGAAAATAAATGGATGGGTTTTTGCGCTAGTAAAGTTGTGGAGTTGTATTTTGTCTCTTGCGTGTTATCGCAAATTTTCAAATATATATCGTGATAAATATTTTTGGCCATATCGCCCTGCTCTAACAAACACTGTTCGCTTTCTTTTCTTGTCATGTTCTTGTCTGTCCGAAAACATCTTTTGTTCAGGTTCACAGACATGTGAAACACTCCCTGCTGCTTTCCAAACCAGCCGCCTGTGATTTGGTGAATACTTTAACGTGGCCGTCTTACTTCCCCTCCTTTCTCTCTCCCTCTCTCTCTCTCTCCAGGCGTGGGTGGCGAATTTCGAGCGTCCGAGGATGAACGCCAACTCACTGCTGGCAAGCCCAACAGGCCTCAGCCCGTACCTGCGCTTCGGCTGCCTCTCCTGCCGCCTCTTCTACTTCAAGCTCACCGACCTGTACCGCAAGGTCTGCGTCAGACCCACACGTTGCTGTTGCATATTTGTGCTGCCCCGAAGCATCGGTGCGACTGCACCGCAGCGATGATCTCATTTATGAACGTGTATGAAGCAGAGCCCATCTGCTACTCTGTTTCTGTACGAATGAACTCCATAGACGAGACAATGCTGTGCAAAAGTCTTGAGCCACCCCTCATTTCTTCACAAACGTTCCTGTAATCTTTGAAGTGCTCTTGAGCAACAGTTGTCCAGAGGTCTTTATAATGTTAAACTCTGACCTCTGAATCATTCTGAACCAGTGTTGTAGTGTTAGGTTGTGCCTGTTGTGTGCAGACACAACCTAACACTACAAACACATTTGAATCAGAAGCTAAAACTAAAGAAGGCAGGCTGTCACACAAACACGTTATCTGTGAATCTATGAGACACGCCAAATATAACGCAGTTTGACATGAAATGGGATTTTTGGCCCAACAAGGCGATTCCCAAAGAGGAATAATATCATTTTATTATTTCCAGATCATTGCATATCAGTGCAGGTGTGAGCTATGAGTGCACTTGCCAGATGCAGTGATCTGATTGGTCAGATCTGAACCATCAGAGATGAAATATTGGCATGAAGGCCCCACCGAAAGGGTGGTGACATCACCGCTGGGCTCAGGTCGGTGCTGCTGAACCCACTGAGACGGTCGAACGGTGACCGACTGCTGTGATCAACAGAACGTCGTTGAATTGAAACACTTTTATAAAACCGATGGCCGAGGTTGAAAGAGTTAACCCCCCGAACGCTTTTAACCCGATGCTTTTGTGATGTTTCTACTGATGCAGGTGAAGAAGAACAGCTCTCCTCCACTCTCGCTCTACGGACAGCTACTGTGGCGCGAGTTCTTCTACACCGCCGCCACCAACAACCCACGCTTCGACAAGATGGAGGGAAACCCCATCTGCGTCCGCATTCCCTGGGACAAAAATCCTGAGGCGCTCGCCAAGTGGGCTGAGGCGAAGACAGGCTTTCCCTGGATCGATGCCATCATGACTCAGCTGAGGCAGGAGGGGTGGATTCATCACTTGGCCCGACATGCCGTGGCCTGCTTCCTCACCAGAGGAGACCTGTGGATCAGCTGGGAGGAAGGAATGAAGGTGAGCACATGGGAAGCGGTCATGGTGCGGTGACGTGCCGATACTGAAACATGCCGATGAATCAGACGGGAGCGGCTGACCGCATTACTGCCTTTATTTTTGTGCGTCAGGGTTTAATGTCGTAGGTGTTTTTCCTTCTTCGTGTCGGCCTTATTATTTTGGCACGTTTGCCAGTAACTTCCGTTCATGCTTAAGGAATAAAAACAACAGAGTTAAAACAAAGTGATGTTACTCACTCAGGTGTCGGCTTATTTTTGCACTTCCTGTTTTAATGGGCTGTGGTTACCTGCTGCAGGTGTTTGAGGAGCTGCTGCTGGATGCAGACTGGAGCGTGAATGCGGGCAGCTGGATGTGGCTGTCCTGCAGTTCATTCTTCCAGCAGTTCTTCCACTGCTACTGCCCCGTGGGCTTCGGCCGGCGCACCGACCCCAACGGGGACTTCATCAGGTGGGTACCTTTCCTTCTATCGCCCCTTGGTGCCAACAGCTGAGCCTGCACCTGGATGGCGCCCTTCCTCCCTCTGTCTCTCAGGACTGCACAGATATTAGAGCGTTGAGGGTCATCAGAGGAGAGCAGTGAGTCACAGGGGAAGCACAGACAGATTTACCTGTTTTAAAAGTAACACCTGTTACACCTGATGGAACTTGCCAGTTACTGATGACGTCAGTGTCTCACACACAGTCAGCTCAGGGACAGGTCAGCTGAAGACAGCAGAGGGGGAGAGAGAGATGGGGGGGATAAAGGGGACGTCCAGATCTTTGGGTAAGTCAACAAACCAGCGTCCTTCCCTCCTCGTCTTTGTCTGTGTGTCATCAGCTGTTTGTAGCTGTCTGTTCACACCTCAGCACTTAGTCTGGGATCCAGGATGCTAACGACCTCACTGTGTGTGTGTGTGTGTGTGTGTGTGTGTGTGTGTGTGTGTGTGTGTGTGTGTGTGTGTGTGTGTGAGGGACTCTGAACATGTATGCATCAGTAGACGTGTACCTGCAGCAGCGTGTTCATTACTGCTGCTCTCTCCCCCCTCCCCCCTCCTTCCACTCTGTTTGTGATTTTTGGGGGTTGGGGGGAAAGTTCAGCGGTCCCTCTCCCCTTCGTAGATTGTAGCTGATTGCTTTTAAGGTGATTGGCCGTTCTCTCGCCCCTCCACCCAGGTGCAGCCTGCGCTTCCAGCCGGGGCTGCCGTGGATGGACGTTGTTGATGGCGGTTTGTTTCATGTACCTGTGCAGCCCTGAGGCACTCGCGCCCCAGCGGCACCCTCTGAGCAGGTTTATGACTCGGTGGCGTCTCATTTCGTCAAAAGGGATTCTGACCGCTTGGTAGGGAAATGCAAACGCCTCGCCTGCATTCGTTAGGTAGAGCGTTATGAAGCATTCCACGGAGGGTAGTGAGGAGAGGCGTTGGACCAGCTGTAGCTCTGCCATCGCAGTGAAGCACGATTGGCGCCAGTACTCGTTACCTGCGCCGTGCCACGCGAGCCGGTCCACTGTCCAGGCGCTGGGCAAAGCCCCTCGTCAGGCCCTTTGTGAAATGTTCAGTGGCGCTCTGCTTTTGTGAATGCAGCCCTGCGGCTCAGGCGGAGCTGGAGCGGCGGCTGGCTCACTCAGACACATGGCGTGGATCACTAGTGCACGTGTGCATCACGTAGGGTAAAAAACAGGCCGAGATCAAAGATACAGATCTGACTGCAGAGGATAAGCAGCCCTCGCATGGCTAGGCTTAGGCTTTTCCCCGACCATCATCCACCCAGTCACATCCATCCAACATCCAACCACATGCAGCAGGGAGAGTCAGCCCCACCCTTTATGTTTAAAGATGTCTGCATATCTGCCAGTGTAGGTGTGAGGTGAAAATCCAAAGTAGTGACACTAAATATGGACAGCAGATTGAAGATTACATCATCAAAGATTACATGACAGGAAGAGGAAGCCCTTATTGCCCACGCCACCCGCCGCCCTCCATCGGTTCGCGTGCTGCCGGCAGGTCGCGGATCTTCCTGGCAAAAGGGTTGTGGTCCCTTTTGGTGAAATGAGGGGGCTCCCTAGTGTGCCGGCCCAGAGTATGGCGCTGTGGCGATGGGAGAGGACAGTCAGCAGGGGCTTTGGGCCCACTGACCACTTAAAAGACAACCACCACAGTCAGAGGGGCAGGGGGGGGCAGATTTGAGCTCTTTTCTCAGTCCGCTGCTGTTTGAAGGGGATGGAGGTGGGGTAAGGTTGGGGGAGGGTGGGGCCAGAGCTGGGAGGTACGGTGGAGGACTTCTGTCATCAAGGGCGAGCTCTCAGGAGAACTTCAGCTTCCTCTTCTGTTCAGCTGTGAGGAATGAACCCGAAGAAGAGCTTTGAGCGATGGACGGACAGGAAGCTCGATGGCAGATCTTTTCCACCGTACGCCGGCTCTGGTCCAGGTGGGGTGGGGTGGGAGGGGTTGGGCGGGTGGGCTCAAAACTTTGTGCTTTCTAATGGCGTGTTGCAGTAGACGTCTTCCTAGCGGCACCAATCAGCAGTGATGTCTCTAACGACACGACGCTCTCCGTCCGTCGAGCACGCGTGCGTCCACACGGCCGCACCGCTGCCTGCCCCCACTGTGCCGCTTCCCACAGTTCCACTCGCCCCTCTCCTCCGCCCCGCCTGTGTCCCCTCCTCGGACTCGGTAAGGTCGGACCAAGCGCAGTAGGTAGGTGGCTCTCTTTCCACGACAGTCCAAGGAATCTTCTGCACGTTGTGAGATGTTGACCTCTTGCTGCAGTCTGATTGGCTCTCGCAGCGTCGCTCTGCGTGTGCGTGGCGTGGCTGCCGTCACACCAGCTCACAGTAAATGTTGTTGGGACCACAGCCCCTGGTTTTCCACCACGTTTGGCAGCATTAACGTCTCTCTGAGCGCCCTGCGACGGTTACTGCCCGCAGTGCTTCTGACTCATGTCCTGTAGCCTTACTGTGCAGTGTTGTGCTTGTTTGTAGCTTCGTTCTGCAGCAGCTGACTTCCTTAAAACTTGTAAGCACGAAGGGCTGCAGACCAGCGTGCTCCGGCTGCAGGCCTAAACCTCAGCCAGCTCTTCACTCAGCAGCAGCTAAAGTTTGGAAACACACATTTCAGCTCATATCTGAGACGGTAGCTCCGAAACATTCAGACATGACATTTTTTCCTCTTAACCCTTTACCTCCCTGCATCACCACCACCCCAATGCACTTTGTACCCCTCCTCGTGCTGACAGAAGCCAGCATGTCTAATGTCTCCATCTGCTTCCAGACGATACTTACCTGTCCTCCGAGGTTTTCCTGCTAAGTTCATCTACGACCCGTGGAACGCTCCGGAGTCTGTGCAGGCGGCAGCCAAGTGCATCATTGGAGTCCATTACCCGAAGCCCATGGTGCACCACGCAGAGGCGAGCCGGCTCAACATCGAGAGGATGAAGCAGATCTACCAGCAGCTGAGCCGATACAGAGGACTGGGTACGAGATCAGAGAACATAAAACTTTAGCCTTAAACCACAGCACGGCACGCCCAGGTCGCTCCAGGAACTAAAGCTATCAGTAACTTTAGAATATTTAATGAGGCCAAGTTCTGTCTTCATGCTGCGCAAACTTTCAGTTCACACACTCATGTGATTCTTTCCAGAGGTTTGAGTCGTCGTAGCTTCAGGAGTTTAAGAGAGATGCACATGAAAAAAACGAATTCAAAGCTGAACCTAGTTTTTATTCTGCAGGAGTGTTTTTCTCCTCCAAACAGGTTTTATGTGATGGAATAACCTGCAGTAGTTTGATGTCTGTGACGTGTAGCAGATTTATTACATTTTCAAATTGTCAAAGTTACGAGTAATAAGTGTGTGTGTGTCTTTCAGGTCTGCTGGCATCAGTGCCGTCCACCCACGGGAACGGGAATGGAGGAATGATGGCCTATTCTCCTGGAGAGCAGCACCCAGGGACCAACAGTTCACACAGTAAGGCCTCTGGACACAGTCCGAGCTTCCAGCCGCTCTGGCAGCTCTGTTGTTGAGTCACGTCTGCTTCTGTGGTCTTCAGCGCCCGGAGTGTCGGGGAGCCCCGTTCCAACAGGAAATGGCAGCGGAAGCATCCTTCTCAACTTTGACAGCGAAGAACAGACCGGCCCCAGCGGCGTTGGACAGCAGCATCAGCGCCTGCAGCAGCATGGTACATGACGCCGCAGCTCCGTGTCTGGACTGAGGTCAGATTCACAGTTTAGTGGCACGATGTCATATTTATAGTGTGTTTGTGTGTGTGTGAGATGCAGGATACCACTCAGTGCCAGACACCAGCCAGAACACCAGCAGCCGACTCTACCACGAGTTTGCTGTGCCTCAGCACCCAGGTACGCCGCGGGCGGGAAGCATTTGAAGTGTTTCACGTCAGCTTCGGCTCAGACCTTTCTCCTCCTCTTCCTTCAGGACTCCTCCTGCACCCCCGGGGCGGCATCACAGGGAAACGGGAGCGCGAGTCGGAGCGTGAGGGGTCGGGGGAAGAAGAGCCGGCGTCCTGCTCCGTGCACAAGATGCAGCGACAGAGCGCAGAGGTCAGCCCACCACTCGGCAGAGCTTCCGTCCAAAAGCTGCCAAAACAGTCTTGACACGTAAAACCTGGCATCCCGTATTTCAGGACTTATTCCTTGTTGAGGGAAATTTAGGCCGTGCGTGAAACAGGAAGAGAGAGCGGCATTCCACCCCGCAGATATGAAGAACTCCTGTGGCGTGCTGCCAATAATCCAGGTGTGTCTCGTCTCATTGCAGGCAACCTAGAGCAGATGGAGAAGAGACCGTGTGGAGTCCATCGAGCCGGCAGAGAGAGGAACGCCCGACATCACCGCCTGTCCTCCAATCACAGCAGCTCCAGACAGGCGCCTCCTCCTCTTCCTACTTTTCCTCACACACAGAAAATCCCAGGGAGCACACACAGAGGTGAAAATGTGTCAGTTGGCTCGAATCGGTTGACCTCTGACCTCAGAGGAATGTGCAAAGAAACAAATGACCTCAAACTTTATTTCTAATAAAATAAATAAACCAATAAAAACTTTATTGTCTTAAACGGCTGCCACCGCCACGCAGCTGCCAGGCTACGACGCGGAGCCTTCGTCACAGGCTTCAGAGAGTCTTCTTCTACTCAAACGGGTTTAAACAGGGAAACGCAGCTAAAGCTCCGCCCACGAGCCACGCCTCGAACAAAGAGGTCATCCAGAGGAGCGCAGCTGTAACACGAGTGACCCGAAGCACCAAACGCAGCCTGCCAACTTCACTTCCTGTCTGTGTAAATAAAGCCTTTTTTTAATACTGGAGGTGCAGCGGGTTAATAAACACGAAAACCTCCTACTTAACGGCACTGGTTGTGACTCCCCCTTTCACCACCTGGGGCAGCATTTCACCAGCACGTGTCTTCACGCTGTAAATGAGCGCGGCTCACCGCTCCATACATGCGCGCGCACGCTACGCCGGGGCTTTGGATGTGGAGTTTCTTCACATCCTGGTGATGCTCCAGTTAACTTTGAGCATTTTTAAAGCAGTTTAGAAAAACAGGATGTTACACGTACTACCTTTATTTCCGACGCTGGCTTCGTGGGAACGTCTTCGACTGCCTGGTTTGTGCTCGCTCGTATCGGCAGCTAACATCGAATGCAAGTGAAATTTGGATGCATTAAAGTCACAAGTGTCAGAGGTCTCTATATATTTATAGCCGAGCCCGTTCGTGGTCTTTGAGTCGTGTTTACAGTGACGTTCTTAGATTAGAGCCTTCGTGCCGTGGCGTCGTTTAGCCCTCTGTGTGACGCCGTCGTGAACGAGGAGGCGAAGCGTGGCTGAACACTCAGGTCCTGATCTGAGACTTGTTCTGTTTCTGTTGTTGGACCATCGTCCTCGCAGCTTTTCTCACATTTTTACTGAGGTCGCTGCGCTTTAGCACTTGTGTTTGGTCCGACCTGGCCAGTCACATTTTCACCTCTCTGTTCCCCTCACACACACCTCTGCACATCATCTCTGAGGTTTCCTTCTGCAGATGTGGTGGTTGAGCTAATGGCTGCGTTCAGGCTCCTCTCCAAGGCGTCACATTTTTCTAAGATTTCTTATAAAAACCAAAAACCTGCTAAACAAAAATGAAGGAAAAAAGACTAAAAACTAAGTTGAGTCAACGCGCTGAGACGGGCGACCCAAACGAGCCTCATTCTGTCACAGACAACATTCCTCACACGGTTTCCTGCGGCGCTGCACGGAGGGACACGTGAAGCATGCACGGCTGTTCGGGATCATTAAAACTGTAAATCTGCCCAACATCTGCTTCATGGCCGACAAACAAACGGTCGCTGGCGTCCAGGGGGGTGAGGATCCTCCACCAGCACCGCCACTCCCACTCAGAGAATGTATGATAAAATCCACACAGCAGCATCGGTGGCTGATGTTAGCACCACCAGCTACACACACACACAAACAAAGATCTGCACACCTGTTATTACAGCGCAGTTTCAGTACAGTTACCTGTTTTCTTTTGAGTTTACAGTGTGATTACCCGAGTATTTCTCATGTCATTACAGAGTAAATATATACAGTAAATATGCTTTTTTTCCACAGGAAACGTAGTAATTATACAGAGTAAATACTTGTAAACATCTGGTAATTTCACTGTATTTGCGTACAGTTACATGAGTAAGGACCAGGCTTCATGTGAGTTTGAATCCGGGCTAATTTACCTGTATTTAAACTGTAATCACACCCACAACTGTAAACTCAGATAACTCACTTCCTGTTGTTTCACAATAAAAGTCTTCTTCTACTGAACAGTCAGAGGCCTTTATTGTGAAAAGTGTTCATTAAAAAACAATGAAGTCCATATCTCTGACACACACACACACACACACACACACACACACACACACACACACACACACACACACACACACACACACACACACAGCCTTCATGATGATTAGCCAGGAGAGAACATCCCAGCCTGCCCTCTGATATCAGCGCCCCCTTTTGTTTAAGCAGTGTAACTGCGATCGCTGACAAGCAAATTGGCTGTTTGGAACTTTGTCGCATTTATGTGTGCGTTGTTGGCCAATAATGCTAACAATAATAATAATGATAATAAAATATATGTTTGACCTAAATGCCCAAACCGACCTCGGTATTGATGATATCTGACGTGTTAATAAAACAAGTGTGGGAAATGAGGCAGCACTGCCCCGCCCTCACAGAGCCCAGGTGTTTGAGGTGTTTTACAGGTAAAATTAAAGTTCTTTTCTGGCTATTACAGGAATATAAAGAATGTGAGGCTGAAATCAGAATGTGGACTCGAGTCGGTTAAATGTCCAGCGCACAGGTGAAGAACTGAAGACGCGGCGGGGCTTCACACAGTACCGTTACCGGACCCAGGGGAGGGGCGGGTGTACAGTAGTCGGCATTAGTGCGTCGTGGTCGTGCGCCCTCGGCTTCAGCAGTCACGTGGGGGGCTGATATCGGGGCGGGAGGGGGGCCTTTAGTATTGTAGTGTTTCTGTATTATAGCTCTGTCTGAACATTGTTAGGTTTGATCGCTTTTATCACTGTGGGGGAAAAGTTGATCCAAGTTTTTATTCTCGCTCTTTGTTATGTTTGGTTTCCCTTCGCGAAGGCGAAGACGGACGCCATCCATCGTCTCTGTAACCTTCTGCTCTTTCTGTCTCCTCGTGATGTGAAAGGCTTTTTGTGATCAAGTTCATGGCAGGAAATTAAAGTTGTTACAACCTGAAAACGTCTCGTCATTCTCCACGCTGATCCCAAACATCAGTGGCCATCCAGTGTCATTCTAGGACGGTGAACATGGCTCATGTCTTTCCTGGTAAATCACCATGGTAACTGATGCTAAAGACCTATCCTGTGAAGAAGGGGTAAATCTGTTATTTTCTCTGCCCTGTTGGCCCTGACGTTAGATCTGCATTTCAAACACCTGAAGCACCTTCAGGCTGATGATCTGAAGTAACCTGCAACCAGGAGCTCTTTGATGTGGACACACCTGTCTGTGATAAACATGTGACCCAGAGTTTACCTTTATTCAATTCAGTTTTATTTATATAGCACAAAATCACAGCAACAGTCGCCTCAAGGTGCTTTATATTGTCAGCAGGACCTACAATAATACATACAGAGAAAGACCCAGACCTTGCTCTGGGAGCTCTCACTGAGCTACATTTACAGAGCAAAAGCCTGCAGGTGTGAATAATGTTCCTGACTAAACTCCAGTGTAAACACTCGGTTTTGTAAGTCATGACGCGCACCTCACGCCGCAGCGTGGAGCTGCACAGGCAGGACATCTACTGCAGAAAGTGACGTGGCTCATACACATCAGCCTTCCAGCTGCAGCCGGTCTCAGCTTTCAGCCCGACTGTGTTTCAGAGGTGTCTTTGGGCAGACAGTGCTGTGGCTCTGGTTTGAAGGAAACACCGGGCAGAATGTTAAAGCTGTGTTTTGTAGAGTCAGTACAGGGTTGACGTTAGTCTCTGTGGGGTTTCTCCATGGCTGACCTCTGGTCAGTGATGTCCATGTGTGATGTGCCTCTGCCTGTCGCTGACACAGACGTGTGCACGTTCACTGTGAAGCGTCTCATCCCTTCTGCAGGCGGGCAGCCTGGTTGTTCCTGTTTTCAGGGCCGCTGCCCGAGGGGGATTCGTTATTCATGTTTTTCTTCTTTAGATATGAACCATAAACTGACACATGCAGGGAAGAAGTACACTGTTCATTAACAGCTCCATAAATGCTACAGACGTGTGGTCAGTGAGCCAGTTGGAGGAACTGACAGCATATCAGATCCTACGGCAACAACAGCTGTGGCTTTACTGATGTCACCACACCTGCGTGAATGGGAATGTGCACGGTGAGAGCAGCAATGAATAACAAACGGGAGGAATATATGTGAAGAGGAGAAAAGCACACAATGGGACAACTTCCAAAGGACTTGGTGTTACTCTGTCATCGAATGTGGATGCTTTGATTTAAAAGAATCCGCTCACATAAACAATTTCACTGAAACTGCGGCGGCTGAATCATTCGCTGTAAACGAGCTGAGACGGGTTGCACGGTTGCAGTAGATCTGATCTGCCTCCACTCACGATTTCAAAATCACGTTGGATCATAAGAAATGAGCCGCTTTCGTCAGCGCCTCATCACAATTCGCCGATGTCAGGATGTTATTGCGCTTGGAGCAGCACGCCAACTCGTTCAGCAGCTTGTAGTGTTAAATCACCTGAAACCAAATACAGAAGCTGCGGCTTCAAGCTGGTGTCAGATTGCACACGTGTGCTTTCATAACGTTATCTTTGTACTCAGCTACAAACCATTGTGCTCATCTAAGCTGTGAGCTGATAAACCACGGCATCAACACCGCACACGGTGCTTAAAACAAACACAACTGCTATGTGGTTTATATATGTTTATATACTGTATATAGAAAATAGCAGAACACAGAGCAGCCGATGAACAGATTGTGCACAGTGTGAAAGTCTGGGGTGACTTTTCGTTCCCTAAACTGAATCACTCCTGTAGGTGTATATTTATACATTCTTCTGCTTGTGTCGGTGATGGCCTGCAGTCAAAGATCCTGAGAAACAAACAGCCAACAACATTGGTGTTCCTATTGGAGTCATAAAGTCCTGTGGTTTACTTTCCAAGTGCGTGGGAGTGTTCGGAGGGATTCCCTGCCTGCACACAGGCCTCATATCTGGACAACAACACAGAACAGCGCTGTGGAATATGCTTTCCATGCTGCATGTGGGATCGCCTTTTGTCCGCTCTCCCATTGTCCAGCCCTCTCCTGCTTCCTCCATCCACCCACCTGTTTACCTTTCATTATGCAAATACGACATTCGAGGTCTTCCCCAGGATTCCCGAACACAGAGAGCAGCGCGACATTTGAGGAACAAAGGAAGGGAATACACAGAAAGTGTTTCCTTTATTTTATTCTTCCAACGAGGGGAATTATCAACATGTCGACATGTTCTTCAACACCTGAAGTGTTCAGAAAACACCAGCACTTAGAGCAAATTCAAATCCACAACATTCGTTTTATATGAGAAGCTGAAATTCAGTTTTTGTAGGTTCAACTTTACAGATTCTTTATGTTAAATAAAAGGTAGTTACCTGTGTATAAACAAATCTCTGCTTTCAAGATCAGGCTTCAAACTTTCCTTTTTGCTAAAGCATATAGTTAGTGCTGGACCAGGTGACCCTGGATCCTCCCTTAGTTAAGCTGCAATAGGTGTAGGCTGCCGGGGATTCCCATGATGCACTGGGTGCTTCTTCTTCACTCACTATGTGTTAATAGACCTCTGTGCATTGAATCGTACCTGTTGTTGACCTCTGGCTCTCGTCTTTGAGCCTGGTTCTGTCGGCGGTTTCTTCCTCCCCATATGATTGTTGGGGTTTCTCTGTGTTATTGTAGGGTCTTTACAATATAGTGCAGCTTGAGGAAAATTATTCTGACTCCTGCAATAGATAATTACTTCAGTTTATGAGTTTGTGCAGGACAACTGAGCTGAAATGTCAGGGAGAGTTGCTGTTGGAGTAATTCCAGGTGTGCTGTGGGGAAACCCCAAGAAAGGACTGATGTACAAACAGGGACTAATTCAGCATCAGGAGAATCAATGAAGCTAAAAGAAGGGGCTGTGCTGTGAGGAGTGTGGCTGTTACTGTTGTTCAGATTTGGTAAGCATCTTGGCCGTCTTGTACAAACGTGTGTTTATCCGTCTCCATGTAAACTGGAACCATACAAGCTTTGATTTGGTCATTCGTTGTTTCCTTTGCCTGAGGAAATCATCCCTGGATCACTTCCAGATGGTCCAGGATGCTGCTGTGAGGCTGCAGAAGGCTTCGGCAGGTCCTCCTAAAGGTCCCACGTGACCCTGACTGTGTCCTCTTTACACCGGCTCCCCATAAAGTTCAGGGTTACTGTCAGATTTTGGCGATCACTGTTACAGATCTTGGGGAGTATTAATGAGGTCCTACATCCACTCCTGACTGCGAGGTCTCTGAGGTCTGCTCATCAGGACTTGCTCGGTCCAGGTGACTAAAGGAGACTGTGCTGCAGACCCAAAAGCACTTTGCCACTTTAGTTCTTGAATAAACTTTACTGACTTCCTACAGAAGCACAGGTCACACTGGCTGTTTGGAGGCTGTGTGCATGTTAGTCAAAGCACACTTACCTCCACTCGTCTGCACTGATGAAGCAATCGGTGACATTCAGGAGACACCCGAGCGATGAAATTCATCAATACTGTGCTTCATGCTAAGAAACGTCACAGCTATGACATCATACAATAAATATGTCCAAATACGAAACTATCGTGAAACCGCAATCACTCAGAGCTCACAGGAGGATGAGCACAAAGGTCTGATTACAAATACAAGTCGGGTCATTGCAATTATTTTTATGACAATCCCAGTTATTCCACAACTTAGACATCCACATTACTCACACTCTCATAACACATACATATAGGGCCTTGAGGGTGGGCACGTTAACGGCGTCCAGAGGACGGTCTGTGTATTCAACCCCACCTCTGGCGCCGGTGCCCACCTGTAGGCATTGAGGGTTCTCGGGAGGGGCCGTGCTAACACCTGCTGCTCTCTGGCAGCAGCACCATGCCCTCCCGTGTTTTAAATGCACTTTAGAACAACACGCAGCAACACTACACATGAGCGGGAGGAGGGAGGTATGGGGTCCTCACACACCCCCGCTCTCTGCTGGCCATCGGGGCGGGGGGGCTGGGAGGAGGTGTTGGCCGTCCGATTGGGATCTGGGATGCGGGGCCTCCCTGCTGCTGCAGAGCCTGGGGCGGTCTGCTTGCCTCCACCCCGGGGGAAAGGGTAACATCTCCTGGGTCTAGGTGCCGTTTCCCCCTCTGGGGGAGAGGGTACCTGGACCCAGGGTATAGAGTATGTTTGGGGAGTGTGATTGTGTGAACATGTCCATTTATGTCCATCCCTACGTTGGGTGAGTGCTGAGTGTTTGTATATGTGTGCATGAGGGTGGGAATGCATGTTTGTGTCTGTGTGTGCCTGTTTGTCTGTGTCTATATGTCAGGTCGGGTCTTAGACTCCACCTCTCTGGGAACTCCCAGGCCCTCCAAGGCCTATCTCCCCTCACCACACTCCCTGCCGGTGACTGATGCCCTCAGGGGTCGGTGCGTTGGTGGTTCTTGGTGTCCGGGGCTGGGCGCTCAGGTATGTACCAGCTCACTCCCGGTGACTACTTGGCGGGGCCTGGTGCCTGTTGCTTGATCAGGCCTCTTCCGGAGCGTGGGGGGCCCTCGGGCCTCTGGGCCTGCGGCTCGGTTCACTCTGGCACAGCTGGCTGCCGGCAGAGCCGGCGGACGCACCAGTGCAGCCCCCTCTGGCTTCTGCTCCGTGGCTGCTGGGTGACCCCTCATCTGGGGCTCTCCTCAGCTCTTCCCAGGAGGGTGGCACTGATGCCCCCCTGGTGGTCCTCCTTGTGCCCTCGTATTCTGGGGCCTCTGGATGTCTGGAGCCTGGACCGTGCCTGCTTCATGCCCTGGGGGACGGGGCTATGGCTCTCTACATCCTCTAGCAGACCGTTACATGTGGAAACCTTTTGAATACAAGCGCGCTGATCCACACAGGTGTGCACTCGGGTGTTCACTGTTCATAGACATAAACTACACAAGCACATTGTGCGCTGTCGGTCCTGCTTGCTACACAACAACATTCAGTATTTAGTATTTACTGCTGTTTACACTTAGCTAGATTAACGTGATGGTGTTGTGTTTAGTATGTTGCTCTGTTTTTCTTTTCCTTCATCTTTCTCTCTCCCTTTCCTATCCCTCACTCATGTCTGTCCCGTCTGTAACAACTGAAAATAAAATAAATAATAACAACAAAGGTCGATCAAATGGACCAATACGGCAAGGCCGTGATGGTCCACTTGGCAAAGTAAATCCATTGGGTCTCCTTGTTGGTCTTCAGACAACAATTCTGACGGCTAAAGAACCAAACGGGACAGGCAACAAAAAAAAGACAATCCCAGTTAAACTGGGGATTCAAGTTAATCTGCACTATAAAGTTCATTCACAGAAAACTGTTGCTCTCACTGTAAGGTGTGTGGGATAGTGATGAAACTGAGCGTGTGCAGCTTTGTTCATGAACACGCACATTTCCTGAATCCAAAGCTGCTTGACTCCAAAGCCTGTATCTGCATGCCCTCCAAGATTTCTATTTATAGCTTTGCCTGTTTGGAATTTCATTAGGTGAGCGCTTCAGGTGTTGTGAAAGTAGTGATAGTAAGCAGCAGGCTTGTTCCTACTTGTTCCAACCCACACTTGCATCAGGACTTCTATCGGTGTGTGGGTGTCAGGCCGGGTCAAATTCCAGGGAAGCTGCGCTTTGGTGATGTAGCAGAAGACGAGGAAATCCCTGTCACGGTGTCCCAAGCCTGGGAATTTTGAACCTCGAGGGAAATGACTGGATAACGAGACATTTGAACACTGACGCTCAGTTTGGACATGAAACCAAACGCAGGTCGTATCAGTTGTAGCTACATCAGGTCAAATGTCGTTTCCCTTAAGCCGTGATAAATGTCAGTATTTATTCTGACTGATCATCCCAAAGGCTGACTTGACAAAATAAGAGCCTGAAAACCAGAGAAGAAGTCTGAAAGTGCTCAATAATCCAGGATAACTTCAAACTGATCAGCAGGTCAGGAAGTCAAAAGCCAACTACAGGATATGATAACATATCTAAAAGAGCTCAATTACATGAAATAATTAAATGTGTGTTTAATTCTGTTACAGCCTTTTTACCTTTTGAAATATCATGTTATGTTTTCACCTTTGATTTTCTCTCTTTGCTTTGAAACTTGAAAGTTTCCCTCGGGAACAATGAAGCTTAAAGCTGACTGAACCCATATGGAAAAGATATATATAAATCTTATAAAGTTTGTATCTGTCTTGTGTCAAACTTGTATGAAAAGCATATAAGAGTGAAAACAGATATAAGATCCCTTGAAAAATTATATAATGAAACTTGTATGTTTTGGATACTTACTAAAACAATGTATGAAAGTAATGAGAAAGTGGCCACTTTCATGAGTAATCACATATAAGTTTTTACTATTTCTTTTCCACATGGGAAAGCCTGCAGGTTCAGACTAAATTTAGCCCCCGACACAAAACAAACTTCAACCACGTACACACTCGCTGACTGATGTGTACGCGCGATGATGACATCCCGCTGACACGGCTCCGCCACCTCCCCCACACAATGCAAATGAGCTTTCATCAGCGAGTGACAGGATAAAACAGGTGTGCTCAGACAGGGAGACACCAGCAGCTGTGTGCCAGCAGAGAGTTTACACAGGTGAACAGGAGGAGACGCATTCCAGCTCAGCAGCTTCAGCATGAACTCCAGCGCTATTCTGGTGAGTACGAGCCGTCACCTGGAGAACAGGTGTGCAGATGCTTTGTACGCTCTGACTTCACCTCACAAGTGACAGCCTGGAAACAGCTTTGGACTGCACAGCTCATTACTACACAAACTACACAAACCCTTTCATTGAGCTTCTTTTGGAGGGACGTTGGAGACAGATCAGTCAAAGCCTCTGATCGGTGTCATTGTGTCAAAATGTGTGTTTGTCTTTCCAGCTCTTCCTGGGACTGATGGGGACAGCGTTCAGCAGCCCGGTTTGTCCTCAGAACTGCAACTATGCTCAGCACTATCACAGGCAGTACTTCACTCATGTGTCCGACCTCCATAATTCTTCAGTCGCGCCCTGGAAACTACAGTGAGTTTACTTACTTAAAGCCAGGAAAGAAGAAAGATTTAGGCTTCATTGATCATACAAACACAGCTGTATATATACGACTGGTGCTTCAGGAGTGTAAGGATGCACTTTCAGTGGGGGCCACTCTAAGCTGTCCTCATGACTTCATGGTCTCAGTCGCTGGTTTCAGGTCTTACTGAATAAAACACAATGTTCATTTTGTAAATTATGATCTCATTACCGTCACAAATGAGCAGGAAGTCATGGAGGATTACTGGGTAATGCCCTGTCAGTCCAATCTTGCTGCAGACTTTATGCCACCCAGCCATAAAAACTGGATTTCAACATTGATTTTAGCAGAGGAAAGGTTGGACACAGTGCTGGGACAAGCACATGTGTTAGAGCTAAAATTCACAGGCTTTTGAGTCCAGCGTGAGCAGATCTTAATGTCTGACACTGTCACACCTGAACACTTCCGTTTATCCGTGGACTTTGTTTTCCTGTGTTTCAGAAACAACTCTAAAGCAGGCCGAGAACCACAGACGATCAAGGAGGCCAAATGCATGCCTTGCAGTGTGGAGAACATGGTGGCCAGACCAATCTTCGTACAGATTCAGGTGTACGAGAGCATAGGCGAGCATGGGTATTGCAGCTGTCCGTTCGATCTGGCGGTCGGATGCACCTGTGTCGCGAAGGAATGACGGCCGGACGCCAGGCTGTGCTGAATGTGCCGTAACAACCTGCTTTTAGTTACTGGCTGTGCCTATATTGAATGTATTTATCTGTAACTAGGAAATACTGTTTATCAGGTTATATATGAGTGTGCATGTAAAATGCGACCAAGTCATAGTTTTTTGAACTTACCTATATGTCAATGACATGTTTGTTTACATGAGATCAAACTTCATGAATTTTGTGGCAGTGTTGCTCGTTTCAAAGCAACCTGAATCCTTTTTTGTTCAATGTGCATCTGAATATCACATTTTATTATTTACATGCATCATGTAATATGCAGTAACTTGATAATATCATAGTCATTTCAGAATATTTCTGGTCAGTACCAATGTGAAAATGTTTGTTTTGTATTATCAAAATGCTGGATTTTTATGTACCTCACTGAGCTTCAGTAAAACTATTAAAGCCTCGTATTCATCAAAGGATTTGTAGTGCACTAAATGTGTTTTAATTGCTGATGCCTGGTTTTACATATAAGCACAGTGCTAATAGACAGATAAAGCAATGAAAGTGTATATATAGCGTTATATAATAATATTGCTTAGCAGAACCTAGTTAAATGTAAAAATAAATGTTGTTGTAGCACTGAACCCTGTGGAACTTGTAACAGTCACAATGGTGTGGTGTCTCTTTAATGTAACATAAGTCAAGGGGTTATGAGGTCATTAGTGTGCGCCACTGCCCTCTCTGTGATTCATGGGAGCGACGTGCTTGCACGCGAATACATGGAGAGAGACGGACTTTATATGTTTCCCCCTCCAGAAACCTTTTGGTTGTGCAATAGTTTTTTATCTTTTTTTGCTAGCTGGCAGCTGTCTGCTCCCACAGGCCAGGACCCATCCTTCAACCCCTCATCTTCCGGTTCCGGTATGATGGTGCCTGTAGCTGTGTCCAAATTCATGGGCTGCATCGGCCCTGTCACTACCTGATCCGTACCGGAAACCCGATCCGTACCCCGCATGCGCCAAAGGTGTCTACTTCCAGTCGAAGCGTTTTACGATAGTTACAGGTCAGAGTATCTGTTAAGATGTTAAGAATAACAAGTATCTCTTAAAATGTTTCCGATAATGAAACATTTCAATATAATGTAGACAAAAACGAAAAATAAAAAGATAGTGACAGATCAGGACTCTCGATCCTTACTGCGCATGTGCAAAGTCGGACCATACAAATCGGGTCTACCCGATCCGTACCGCGCATGTGCAGGGGTTTTCTTCTTCTTCTGTTAGTTTAATGGCAGTTTACTCCCAGTGTACGAGGATACCGCCACCTGCTGACTGAGCGAATGAACCCTATTGTAAACTGAATTAGCGTCATGAAAACGTGTGTTAAATTTGATTTAGTGACAGTCGAGTGTGTTTATGCTTGTCTGTGTGGAGAGGATTGATTGATGATGATGTCCGCTATCACTGTCAATTGCCAGTAAACACTTAATCTGGCTGATGAATCTTCACGTGACATATTACAAAGTCTGTATTATTAACTCTGTAATTAGGCGCCATTCTTCTTATTTTACGGCGCTGTTGTTCAGTCGGGGGACGCTCTCTGTTGAGGAGAAAAGCATGAATTTGTTTGTATACGGATTATCCATTGCTTAAATGTCCCGGTAGTCGAAAAGGAGGCAGAGCTGTTGAGAAATGCTAGGAGCTAACTGGGCGCTAACCGTGTCATTCAAATATATTGAATGTCGCAATGTTGGTAAAGAGAGGAAGTGACGTAAGATTTGTCCATGCGGGGTACGGATCGGGTTTCCGGTACGGATCGGGTAGCGACAGGCCCACATAGACCGCGTAAACTCTCGACCGTCTCACACGTCTTTTTAATCAGTTTTCTGTTTGATGTTTATTCAGCTGTGTGAAAACCAAGGAGGGACCCACCCGGGGGATTAATAATGTTTTATTTTATCTAATCTAATAACTTTAATCTCAGCCAAACTGATTTACTCACGAACAAACAAAACACTGAAAAAAGCCCAACAGTAACATTTTTAGGTTGTCTAAGTGGCTTATATATTACGTTTAACCTGAGTAGCGAAACACCGCGGTGATCTGAAAATGATGTGCTGGGAGTTGTGGCATTCTCAGCGGCTTCAGTGACCCTCGAGCTCTCGGCTCACTATCGAGCTGGTGGGTAACAGACGTCTCCGAAAACGTCGATATGGTGGATATGGCGGGCCACGAAGTCAAGATGCCTCATCCTCCTGCGGTATTTTCCATCCTCCGCTGCCGACACCGGTGTCTGGATCTTCGTTAGGTGTCATCTGTGGCGCCTTTCTGGGTCCACGCAAATCACGGAGGAGAGGAAAAAGAGCAGGTGTCCAGGTAAAACTCAGACTGTTCTGGAAGCGGGGACTAGCTGTGTCTGGATCTATGAGACGGCGCTACCTCAGGAGTGTTCATCCAGACTCTCCGGTTGTTTGGCCTTCCATCCCCACGGTGAGTGGAATTTATGAGCGTCGCGGATCAAACTCTCTGTTTCTTCGTCCCTTAAATCGGGCCGTTTCTGTTAATGATATGTCTTCTACTTTGCTGAGAGTGGCGCTTTTTAACGCTCGATCAATGACTAATAAAACGTTCCTGCTGAACGATTTTATTCTTTCCAAGAAACTGGACTTCTTATTTCTTTTTTTTTCTTTTTTCTTTTTTTCTTTTTTTTTTTTTTTTTTTGCCTGTCCCATTTGGTTCTTTAGCCGTCAGAATTGTTGTCTGAAGACCAACAGGGATACCCAATGGATTTATTTTGCCAAATGGATCATCGTGGCATTGCCGTATTGGTCCATTTGATCAACCTCTGTTTTTATTATTTATTATATTTTATTTTCAGATGTTACAGACGGGACAGACATGAGTGAGGGATAGGAAAGGGAGAAAGAAAGAGGAAGGAAAAGAAAAACAGAAGGGGAGAGGGACAGTGAGAAAGGGGGGGAGAAAAAAAAATCTCCTGGATCACCTGTTGAGAGAAGAATAGAAAACAAGCAAAAAAAAAAAAACCAAAGCAACATACTAAACACAACACCATCGCATTAATCTAGCTAAGTGTAAACAGCAGTAAATACTAAATATTCAATGTTGTTGTGCAGCACGCAGGACAGACAGCGCACAATGTGCTTTGAAGTAGCAGCCAAGAAAGGTGTAATTTAAGTCTACGAGCAGTGAACACGCGTGTGCACACCTGTGTGGATCAGTGCGCTTGTATTCAAATGGTTTCCACATGTAATGGTCTGCAAGAGGATGTAGAGAGCCATAGCCCCGTCCCCCAGGGCATGAAGCAGGCATGGAGGAGATCCAGGTCCCAGACATCCAGAGGCCCCAGAGTGCGAGAGCCCAAGGAGGACCACCGGAGGGGCATCCGTGCCACCCTCATGGGAAGGGCTGAGGATCCCCAGACGAGGCGTCACCCAGTAGCCACCGAGCAGAAGCTAGAGGGGGCTGCACCGGCGTGCCCGCCGGCTCTGCCGGCAGCCAGCTGTGCCAGAGTGAACCGAGCCGCAGGCCCAGAGGCCAGAGGCCCGAGGGCCCCCCGCACCCCGGAGGAGGCCTGACTGAGCAACAGGCGCCAGGCCCCGCCAAGTAGCCACCGGGAGTGAGCCGGTACATACCTGAGTGCCCAGCCCCGGACACCAAGAACCACCAACGCACCGACCCCTGAGGGCATCAGTCACCGGCAGGGAGTGTGGTGAGGGGAGATAGGCCTTTGGAGGGCCTGGGAGTTCCCAGAGAGGTGGAGTCTAAGACCCGACCTGACATATAGACACAGACAAACAGGCACACACAGACACAAACATGCATTCCCACCCTCATGCACACATATACAAACACTCAGCACTCACCCAACATAAGGATTGACATAAATGGACATGTACACACAATCACACTCCCCAAACATACTCTATACCCCGGGTCCAGGTACCCTCGCCCCCAGAGGGGGAAACAGAACCCAGACCCAAGAGATGTTACCCTTTCCCCCGGGGTGGAGGCAAGCAGACCGTCCCAGGCTCCGCAGCAGCAGGGAGGCCAATCGGACAGCTAACATCTCATCCCAGCCCCCCTGCCCCAATGGCTAGCAGAGAACGGGGGTGTGAGAAGACCCCATACCTCCCTCCTCCCGCTCATGTGTAGTGTTGCTGCGTGTTGTTTTAAAGTGCATTTAAAACAGGGGAGAGCATGGTGCTGCTGCCAGAGAGCAGCAGGTGTTAGCACGGCCCCTCCCGAGAACCCTCAATGTCTACATGGATTTAAAATTGAGAGGTGAGCACCAGCGCCAGAGGTAGGTTTGAGTACACAGACCGTCCACTGGACGCCGTTAACGTGCCCACCCTCAAGGCCCTATATGTATGTGTGTGTTATGAGAGTGTAAGTAATGTGGATGTCTAAGTTGTGAGATAAAATTGAGGCACAGGTGGCCAGAAGGGGACAGAGGGGGGGGGGAATGTCTCCCCTGCACCCTTGTGACACACCCGCACCCTAAGGCCCTACCTGTGTGGGTGAGTGTGGTGGAGCGGGAAGAGGGAGGTAGCCGGGGATGGGGAGGAAAAGGAGGGAGGGGAGGATGCCTCTCCCTAGGGCCAGCTCCCCCGCTGACCCCAGTAGGCACCCCCGTCCTCTGGTACCCACCAAGGCAAGGGAGCCCAGGTCCATCCAGACCGGGGCCTACGGTAGCACTGCCAAGCCCCACAGGACCCGGGGCAGCCCACCCTACCCCACCGCAGAGGAAACTGTACCCACCCCAACATTCAATCGTCTCCCAGACTACACAAGACAACAGACACCCAGGTTAAGTTTATTCTCCACCTCTCCTATGTCTCTCCCCCACCTGCAGAGTGGACTCCTGCAAGGATGGAACAACCTCCCCGCCAGTTGAAGAGCCCCCCAGTTAGGCCGATGCACAAGAGGCCCCCTGCGCCAGGGCTGAGCCCCCGTGCACCCACCTGCCCACAACCTCGGTGACACACCGACGAGGACCGAAGCCCCCAAGGCCCAGCCAGAGCCCCAGCACGGAGGCGAAGCACCCCCGAACCCCAAACCCCCACGCCTGCCCCGGATCCACTCAGGGGCAGCCAGGCCACCAGGCCAGTAACCTACGTCCAGCAGTACAGACCATCCTCCAGCCCCGCTGCACGCAGCCACGAGGAGAACAACCTCTAAGAGCGACCAGAGCCACTAACCAAATTATGAACACAACCCCCGGGTTAAGCCCTCCAGGGATAACGTCTCTAGGGGTCCTCCAGGCGCACTAAGCCCGTCCCAACTCCATATCAACCACAGTAGCTAAGGCGGGACCAAACCACGACCCCCTACCCCCGCTAGATGATGGAGCCGATCAAAGGAGCCCAGAGGGATTAATCTAATGTGGTGGCAGAGGCTACTGTATATCGAGACTAATGTGATCTATTAGAAGGTTTCTATATTGGCTAGAATTAAGATTATTTTTATTTTTCCAGTTCATGAGGACCGTTTTCTTGGCGATGCATAGGGCAGTAAAAACCATGTGGACTGTATTAGTTTCTGTAGTGACCTCATCCAATTTTCCCAACAAGCATACTAAAGGGGAGGTTGGAATTTTACATTTCAGACACTTTGATAAGTCTTCACATATCTCGTGCCAAAACTTCTGCACTGGTGGACAGAACCAAAGAGCGTGGATGTAATTGTCTGGTGTATTGCCTTGACAGTGTGAGCAGTTGTTGGAAGATGTAAAGCCCATCTTGAACATCCGATGACCTGTATAGTGCACTCTATGTAGTATTTTGTATTGTATTAATTGCAGACTGGGATTTTTAATCAATTTAAAGGTTTTTAAGCATACCTGAGACCTGAAGTTTTGGTCTGAAGTCTGAAGTCTGAAGCTGACTGATAAATCTGCTTCCCACTTTGCAATAGGAAGGGATATTGATTCATCTAATTTAGAAAGTGTTCTGTATATTTTAGATAATAATTTGGGGGATTTAAGAGTAAGGAAATGTGCCGCACTTGGTGGTGTTTGTAATTCAACTTGACTGAGGTTAAATTTCTTTTTTACTATGGATTTAATTTGTTGATATTCTAAAAATCTTTTCTTGTTGATCCCATATTGTGCAACTAGTCTGTCAAATGGAATAAATTCTGTTCCCTCTAATATATGTTCTAAGTATTTAATTCCTTTACAACTCCATTCTGGGAAATTAATCATATTATTGTTTTGTAATATGTCAGGGTTATTCCAGATAGGTGTACGTTTGCATGGGATTAATGAAGACTCCGTTATTTTTAGAAACTCCCACCATGCTGTCAGAGAAAAGCTGATGTTGATACTTTTAAAGCATTCATGTCTTTTGATGTTTGAGCTAATAAATGGTAGGTCTGAAATCTCTAGATCCTTGCATAGTGCCTGTTCAACATCTAGCCAGGGCTCATCTAAGAAGGTATGTTTTGACCATTCTGAGATGAACTGAAGCCTGTTGGCTAAGAAGTATTGGTGAAAATTAGGCAGATCTAATCCTCCTCTATCCTTGGTTCTTTGTAGTGTTTTTAAGCTGATACGCGGGGGTTTATCTTTCCAAAGGAATTTGGAAATATATGAATCCAGAGATCTGAACCAATCTTGTGATGGTTTGTTAGGGATCATCAAAAATAAGTAATTTATTTTTGGCAAGATCATCATTTTTATAGTGGCGACCCTTCCCATGAGTGATATGGGTAAAGATTTCCATCTAGTCAGATCGCCTTCTACTTTCTTTAGAAGTGGGATGTGGTTTAATTTAGTTAAGTCTGAAAGCTTAGGAGAAACATTAATACCTAAATATTTAATATTTCCAGATTGTAGTGGGGCAGAGGAAGAATTATGGAAGGAGCAGTTAATGGGAAGAACTGTAGATTTTGGCCAGTTAATTGAATAATCTGAAACTCTTGAAAACCAGTTTATTAGAGTAATTACCTCAGAGAGGTTGGTTTGTGTGTTTTGCAGAAAAAGCAACACATCATCCGCATAGAGACTGATTTTATGTTCTATGTTCTTACATTTTATGCCCTTAATTGTTGTAGCCTGTCTAAATGCTGCTGCTAGAGGTTCGATAAAAATTGCAAAAAGTGAAGGGGAGAGTGGGCATCCCTGTCTGGTGCCCCTCAGGAGACAGAAGCTGGAGGATGTCTGGTCATTTGTTCTGATACGAGCCGTTGGGGAATTGTATAATATTCTTATCCAGTTTATGAAAGAGGATCCAAAACCAAATTTGTGTAAAGTTGCAAATAGAAATTTCCAGTTAACTCTATCAAATGCTTTTTCTGCATCTAGAGATAATATTATGGTTTCGATGTTTTTATTGTATGAGTAGTCTATTAAATTAAGTAATCTACGAGTGTTTGTTGAGGAGTGATGACCTTTTATGAAACCAGTTTGGTCAGGATGAATTAAGAGGGGGGTCATTTTCTCTAATCTCTTTGAGAGAGCTTTGCAGATTATTTTAAGGTCTACATTTAAAAGAGAAATTGGACGATAGCTTGAGGGAAATAAAGGGTCTTTGCCTGGTTTTAGCAGGAGACTAATGTTGGCAGAATTCATATTTGGTGGTAGTCTGCCCTTTTCCTCGATTTCCTGCAACATGCTGTGGAATACTGGTGCCAAAATTGTCCAGAATTCTTTGTAGAATTCTGCAGGAAAGCCGTCTGGACCTGGAGCCTTATTATTGGGCATACTTATCAGGGCTTCCTGGAGTTCACCTGGCGTCAGTGGCGAATCCAATGCCATTGCTTGACTGTCTAGTAATTTTGGAAGAGTTACGTTGTCAAGAAACAGATCAATTTCATTTTCAGATGGGTTTATTTGTGGTGAATATAAAGTTTCATAGAAATCCCTAAAAATGTTGTTTATTCTTCCAGGGTCATATATTGTGTTCCCCGATAAATCTTTAGCAGCACATATAGTTGTTTTTTATTTATTTATTTTTAACTGGTTAGCTAGAAATCGACCTGATTTGTTACTGTGTTCAAAATTCTGCAAGCGAAGTCTTTGTACAAGGAATTGTGTTTTTTTATTAATAATTTCATTTAATTCTAGATTTGTTTTGCGTATTTTGTTCAATGTTTCCTGATCTTGGTCGCACGCGTAGGCTTCTTCTAGTGATTTGATGGTTTTTTCTAATTCCTGAATATTTTTGTTTTCTTCTTTCTTTTTGTGTGATGAGAAAGAAATTATTTTACCTCTCATCACAGCTTTCCCTGCTTCCCATAGAACAGAAGCAGATATTCCGGGAGTGTCATTAAAGTCTAAATATGAAGTCCATTCCTTTTTAAAATATTTAATAAAGTCTTCATCTTTAAGCAGTGATGTATTAATAAATCTCCAGTTTTTACTTGGCGTAGTATTATTCTTGTGCATTAGTGTTAAAGATACAGGAGCATGATCGCTGACAGCTATAGGGTGAATCTCAGTGTCTGAAATGTCACTCAGCAGTGAGCTGCTGACCAAAAAATAATCCAGACGACACTTCTTATTTCTAACTGAAACCTGGCAGGGCGATGGTGACTTTTCATCCCTCGTCGAACTTTGCCCGAGTGGGTACTCCTTCATCAGCCGGCCTCAGTCGTCGGGTCAAGGAGGAGGTGTGGCTGCGCTGTTTGGAAGCCGGTTTTACTGTCGCTCAATGGTCGGACACGTTTCATAGTTTGAACTACAGCTGGTTAAAATTGGAAATAAAGATCCGTTTTACTGCGCTGTAGTGTATCGTCCACCTGGCCTAAACAGCATGTTTTTAAAGGAGTTCAGTGACTTTTTATCCTCGACTTTGAAGCTGTTCTGACTGGTTATAGTCGGGGATTTTAATATACACGTTGATGATGACTCTGACCTCTTTGCCAGAGGTTTCCTTAGCGTCATGGATTCTTTTCATTTTACTCAGCATGTGTCTGGTCCCACACACACCAAAGGACACACACTGGGCCTTGTTTTTACTTTAGGTTTAAACATTGATTTTATTTGTACTGAGGTCATTTTTATTTCGGACCATCGTTGTATTCTTTTCATCTGTCCCTCTCTCCTATTTGACATGTGGTTAGCTCTCGCATCTTCAATTTAACTGCTGTTAAATTTTCCGATGCTTTTAATTTAGTTTTATCTCCTTATAACAATGTTCATCTGTTAAGAAATCTTTTTAATAATCATTGTCTTTGTATTTTAGACAATGTTTGTCCTGTCAAAACTAGACTAGCTCCGGTTTCAAAGTCGTCTCCCAGGATAAATGACAGCATTCGCTTCTTAAAGCGTTGCTGCCGTAAGGTTGAGCGTTTATGGAGGAAAACGTGTTTGCATGTCCATCTCCTTCATTTAAAGGACCTTTTAGTCTCTTTTAACACTTCAGTTCGAGATGCAAGGGCGGCCTATTTCTGCAGAGGTAACCCCAAGGCACTATTCGACACCATTAGTGATATTGTTGCTCCTGCTCCACCTGCTGTCCCAATTTCATCAAATGAAGATTGTGAAAAATTTCTTTCTTTCCTCGTTGAAAAAGTGAAGAACAGTATCTCTCCTTCTGTGTCTCTCTTGTCTGCTCCAACTCAAGCTAGGCCTGTAATTTTAGAAAGATTTTTACCTGCGTCCTTACCAGAGCTGGTCAAGTTAGTTAATTTGATGAAAGCGTCCTCCTGCTCTCTTGATATTTTACCTGGATCTGTGTTTAAAAATGTCCTTCAGTCTATCGGTCTGTGTGCTTACAATTATCAATACCTCACTGGTTTCTGGTCGGGTCCCTGTTTATTGTAAGAATGCTGTCATTCACCCACTGTTAAAAAAACCTAAGCTTGATGCTTCTCTTCTCAGTAGCTACAGACCGATTTCAAAATTACCGTTCATTGCTAAGATTTTAGAAAAGGTTGTTGCTAAGCAGCTTATAGCTGTTCTGGATGAAAACAGCATTCTGGATAAATTCCAACCTGGTTTTTGTAGAGCTCACTCTGCTGAAACTGCACTCCTTAGAGTCTCCATTTTGATGAGATGTGATGCAGGCGAATGCTCCGTACTGTTGATGTTGGACCTGCGTTACAGAAAAACACTGAAATATACACTACAATGGGAAAGGTGACTTTAATAAGGCCGACATAAAGACTGTGCTCACAAAGTTCTATCAGCATGTCAAATGTCCCACCAGAGGAGAGAACACTCTAGATCAGGGGTCTCAAACTCCAGGCTTCAAGAGCCTGTGTCCTGCAGATTTTAGATCTCACCCTGGGTCAGCACACCTGAATCAAATGATTAGTTCATTCCCAGGCCTCTGGAGAACTTCAAGACATGTTGAGGAGGTCATTTAGCCATTTAAATCAGCTGTGTTGGATCAAGGACACATCTAAAGCCTGCAGGACACCGGCCCTCGAGGCCTGGAGTTCGAGACCCCTGCTCTAGATCATGTTTACTCCAACATTAAGCATGCATATGGAGCCATACCCCTCCCACACCTCGGTCAGTCTGACCACCTCTCCCTCCTGCTCTCCCCAGCCTACACCCCCCTCAGACGCAGTGCAGGCCCACCACAAAGACTGTTACAACCTGGCCTGAAAATGCTCTCTCCAAACTACAGGACTGCTTCACACAGACAGACTGGGACACCTATCCTGCCTGAATGCCCTGACCCCCATCATCGTGAAGTGCTTCGAGAAACTTGTCATGGCACACATGAAGAGCAGCCTCCCCTGCTCACTGGACCCTCTGCAGCTTGCATGCCGGCTGAACAGGTCGACCTCAGGGCTGTGTTCTCAGCAGTTGGCGTTCTGGTGCAGCAAAAACAACCTATCACTGAATGTGGAAAAAACCAAGGAGATGATCGTTGACTTCAGAAAGACTCGCTCCACCCACACACCACTCAGTATCCATGGTAGAGACTGTTAACAGCACCAAGTTCCTGGAAGTTCACATCTCAGACGACCTCACCTGGATGACTAACACCACCTCCATCACCAAAAAGGCCCAGCAGCGCCTAAACTTCCTGAGACGCCTGAAGCGGGCCAACCTCCCTCCTCCCATCCTCACCCTGTTCTACAGGGGCACCATAGAGAGCGTCCTGTCCAGCTGCATCCCCGTGTGGTTTGGAAACTGCAAATTCGGCGACCTCAGCCGGCTACCTCGGATCGTCAAAGCAGCTGCCAAGATCACCGGAACATCTCTGCCTCTGCTACAGGACATCTTTCACAAACGCTGCATCAGTAAGGCCTCTTGCATCGTGCTTCACCCCTCACACCCCTCACATGGACTTTTCTCCCTCCTCCCATCTGGCAGACGCTATCGCAGCATTGGAGTCCGATCCTCCAGACTGCGAGATAGCTTTTACCACAAGCCATCAGACTCCTGCGAATACAAGACATCATCAACCACAGAGGCTGTGAAAACAGAAAACCTGAGTGTGCAGTCGGCAGAGGAAGTAAACAGCTTCTTCACCCGCTTTGAAACACCACAACAGCAGCGCTCATCTGCCTCAGCCCTGCTCCCATCCTCATCCTCACCTTCCTGCACCGCTCCACTCACTGTAACGGAGCACGATGTCAGACGTGTGCTCCTAGCAGTGAACCCCAGGAAGGCGGCCGGTCCAGACGGAGTACCTGGCAAGGTACTAAGAGCGTGTGGCCACCAGCTCACCCTCATCTTCACCAGACTCTTCAACCTCTCACTGGATGAAGCAGCCATCCCATCCTGTCTAAAATCAGCCACAATCATCCCAGTGCCGAAGAAGTCTCCCATCACCAGCCTGAACGATTACCGCCCTGTGGCCCTCACGCTGGTGATCATGAAATGCTTCGAGAGACTAGTCCTTCAGCACATCAAGGATTACCTCCCCCCAGAATTCAACCCGCACCAGTTTGCATACCGCGCAAACAGATCCACAGAAGACGCCATCGCCCTCCACTCTGTGCTGAGTCACCTAGAGCAGCGGCAGAGCTACGTCCGAATGCTGTTTGTGGACTACAGCTCAGCCTTCAATGATCCCGGACATCCTCATCATCAAACTGGTCACTCTCAGCCTCCCTCCTCTCACATGTGCCTGGATAAAGGACTTTCTCACAAAACGGCCCCAGACTGTGAGGCTCCGCCCTCATCTCTCCTCCACTCGCACACTGAGCACCGGCTCCCCACAGGGCTGTGTGCTGAGCCCCCTCCTGTATTCCCTCTACTCCCCACGACTGCAGTTCGACCCACAACAACAATCTCATCATCAAGTTTGCTGATGACACCACGGACTCATCTCAGAGGGAGACGAGGCAGCCTACAGAGAGGAAGTCTTGAAGCTGGAGGCCTGGCACTGAACACCAAGAGAACCAAAGAGGTCATTGTGGACTTCAGGAGGCACAGCACTGACTTAGCCCCCCTTTACATCTTACTTTACTTTACTTTATTGATTTATATTGCACTCTTCACAGGATAAAAAACACAAAGTGCTTCACAATAATAATAAAGAGATAAACATAAAACAGTACAATCCAACATACAGCACAAATCTAATTAAAAGCTAGTCTAAATAAGTGAGTCTTAAGATGCTGTTTAAAAGAATAAATACAATCTAGGCAACGTAGAAATGGAGCGAGAGAATTCCAACACCGGGGGGCGCCGCTCTAACCGATCTATCACCTCTGGTTTCAAAATGTGTTCGGGGAACTACCAACAGCCTTTGATGAGATGATCTCAGGCTGCGAGAGGGAGCGTGAGTTTCTAAGAGAAGAGAGAAGAGATGAACTCACAGGGGTCTTTTTTGTCTGGTCCCTTACCCAGGACCAATTTGCCATGGGAGACCCTACCAGGGAGCAAAAGCCCCCAGACAAACGAGCCCCTGGGATCCCTGGGACACACAAACCCCTCCACCACAATAAGGTAGCGGGATTGTACATATCCACCTTTTAACTTTTCTATATATATGTAATTACATGTTGTGTGTGTGAGAGAGAGACATTTCATTTTTGTTTCTGACTGGGAGTTCAATTTAGTTTCCTGGTGTTACTCTGTCATCGAATGTGGATGCTTTGATTTAAAAGAATCCGCTCACATAAACAATTTCACTGAAACTGCGGCGGCTGAATCATTCGCTGTAAACGAGCTGAGACGGGTTGCACGGTTGCAGTAGATCTGATCTGCCTCCACTCACGATTTCAAAATCACGTTGGATCATAAGAAATGAGCCGCTTTCGTCAGCGCCTCATCACAATTCGCCGATGTCAGGATGTTATTGCGCTTGGAGCAGCACGCCAACTCGTTCAGCAGCTTGTAGTGTTAAATCACCTGAAACCAAATACAGAAGCTGCGGCTTCAAGCTGGTGTCAGATTGCACACGTGTGCTTTCATAACGTTATCTTTGTACTCAGCTACAAACCATTGTGCTCATCTAAGCTGTGAGCTGATAAACCACGGCATCAACACCGCACACGGTGCTTAAAACAAACACAACTGCTATGTGGTTTATATATGTTTATATACTGTATATAGAAAATAGCAGAACACAGAGCAGCCGATGAACAGATTGTGCACAGTGTGAAAGTCTGGGGTGACTTTTCGTTCCCTAAACTGAATCACTCCTGTAGGTGTATATTTATACATTCTTCTGCTTGTGTCGGTGATGGCCTGCAGTCAAAGATCCTGAGAAACAAACAGCCAACAACATTGGTGTTCCTATTGGAGTCATAAAGTCCTGTGGTTTACTTTCCAAGTGCGTGGGAGTGTTCGGAGGGATTCCCTGCCTGCACACAGGCCTCATATCTGGACAACAACACAGAACAGCGCTGTGGAATATGCTTTCCATGCTGCATGTGGGATCGCCTTTTATCCGCTCTCCCATTGTCCAGCCCTCTCCTGCTTCCTCCATCCACCCACCTGTTTACCTTTCATTATGCAAATACGACATTCGAGGTCTTCCCCAGGATTCCCGAACACAGAGAGCAGCGCGACATTTGAGGAACAAAGGAAGGGAATACACAGAAAGTGTTTCCTTTATTTTATTCTTCCAACGAGGGGAATTATCAACATGTCGACATGTTCTTCAACACCTGAAGTGTTCAGAAAACACCAGCACTTAGAGCAAATTCAAATCCACAACATTCGTTTTATATGAGAAGCTGAAATTCAGTTTTTGTAGGTTCAACTTTACAGATTCTTTATGTTAAATAAAAGGTAGTTACCTGTGTATAAACAAATCTCTGCTTTCAAGATCAGGCTTCAAACTTTCCTTTTTGCTAAAGCATATAGTTAGTGCTGGACCAGGTGACCCTGGATCCTCCCTTAGTTAAGCTGCAATAGGTGTAGGCTGCCGGGGATTCCCATGATGCACTGGGTGCTTCTTCTTCACTCACTATGTGTTAATAGACCTCTGTGCATTGAATCGTACCTGTTGTTGACCTCTGGCTCTCGTCTTTGAGCCTGGTTCTGTCGGCGGTTTCTTCCTCCCCATATGATTGTTGGGGTTTCTCTGTGTTATTGTAGGGTCTTTACAATATAGTGCAGCTTGAGGAAAATTATTCTGACTCCTGCAATAGATAATTACTTCAGTTTATGAGTTTGTGCAGGACAACTGAGCTGAAATGTCAGGGAGAGTTGCTGTTGGAGTAATTCCAGGTGTGCTGTGGGGAAACCCCAAGAAAGGACTGATGTACAAACAGGGACTAATTCAGCATCAGGAGAATCAATGAAGCTAAAAGAAGGGGCTGTGCTGTGAGGAGTGTGGCTGTTACTGTTGTTCAGATTTGGTAAGCATCTTGGCCGTCTTGTACAAACGTGTGTTTATCCGTCTCCATGTAAACTGGAACCATACAAGCTTTGATTTGGTCATTCGTTGTTTCCTTTGCCTGAGGAAATCATCCCTGGATCACTTCCAGATGGTCCAGGATGCTGCTGTGAGGCTGCAGAAGGCTTCGGCAGGTCCTCCTAAAGGTCCCACGTGACCCTGACTGTGTCCTCTTTACACCGGCTCCCCATAAAGTTCAGGGTTACTGTCAGATTTTGGCGATCACTGTTACAGATCTTGGGGAGTATTAATGAGGTCCTACATCCACTCCTGACTGCGAGGTCTCTGAGGTCTGCTCATCAGGACTTGCTCGGTCCAGGTGACTAAAGGAGACTGTGCTGCAGACCCAAAAGCACTTTGCCACTTTAGTTCTTGAATAAACTTTACTGACTTCCTACAGAAGCACAGGTCACACTGGCTGTTTGGAGGCTGTGTGCATGTTAGTCAAAGCACACTTACCTCCACTCGTCTGCACTGATGAAGCAATCGGTGACATTCAGGAGACACCCGAGCGATGAAATTCATCAATACTGTGCTTCATGCTAAGAAACGTCACAGCTATGACATCATACAATAAATATGTCCAAATACGAAACTATCGTGAAACCGCAATCACTCAGAGCTCACAGGAGGATGAGCACAAAGGTCTGATTACAAATACAAGTCGGGTCATTGCAATTATTTTTATGACAATCCCAGTTATTCCACAACTTAGACATCCACATTACTCACACTCTCATAACACATACATATAGGGCCTTGAGGGTGGGCACGTTAACGGCGTCCAGAGGACGGTCTGTGTATTCAACCCCACCTCTGGCGCCGGTGCCCACCTGTAGGCATTGAGGGTTCTCTGGAGGGGCCGTGCTAACACCTGCTGCTCTCTGGCAGCAGCACCATGGCCTCCCGTGTTTTAAATGCACTTTAGAACAACACGCAGCAACACTACACATGAGCGGGAGGAGGGAGGTATGGGGTCCTCACACACCCCCGTTCTCTGTTGGCCATCGGGGCGGGGGGGCTGGGAGGAGGTGTTGGCCGTCCGATTGGGATCTGGGATGCGGGGCCTCCCTGCTGCTGCGGAGCCTGGGGCGGTCTGCTTGCCTCCACCCCGGGGGAAAGGGTAACATCTCCTGGGTCTAGGTGCCGTTTCCCCCTCTGGGGGAGAGGGTACCTGGACCCAGGGTATAGAGTATGTTTGGGGAGTGTGATTGTGTGAACATGTCCATTTATGTCCATCCCTACGTTGGGTGAGTGCTGAGTGTTTGTATATGTGTGCATGAGGGTGGGAATGCATGTTTGTGTCTGTGTGTGCCTGTTTGTCTGTGTCTATATGTCAGGTCGGGTCTTAGACTCCACCTCTCTGGGAACTCCCAGGCCCTCCAAGGCCTATCTCCCCTCACCACACTCCCTGCCGGTGACTGATGCCCTCAGGGGTCGGTGCGTTGGTGGTTCTTGGTGTCCGGGGCTGGGCGCTCAGGTATGTACCAGCTCACTCCCGGTGACTACTTGGCGGGGCCTGGTGCCTGTTGCTTGATCAGGCCTCTTCCGGAGCGTGGGGGGCCCTCGGGCCTCTGGGCCTGCGGCTCGGTTCACTCTGGCACAGCTGGCTGCCGGCAGAGCCGGCGGACGCACCAGTGCAGCCCCCTCTGGCTTCTGCTCCGTGGCTGCTGGGTGACCCCTCATCTGGGGCTCTCCTCAGCTCTTCCCAGGAGGGTGGCACTGATGCCCCCCTGGTGGTCCTCCTTGTGTCCTCGTATTCTGGGGCCTCTGGATGTCTGGAGCCTGGACCGTGCCTGCTTCATGCCCTGGGGGACGGGGCTATGGCTCTCTACATCCTCTAGCAGACCGTTACATGTGGAAACCTTTTGAATACAAGCGCGCTGATCCACACAGGTGTGCACTCGGGTGTTCACTGTTCATAGACATAAACTACACAAGCACATTGTGCGCTGTCGGTCCTGCTTGCTACACAACAACATTCAGTATTTAGTATTTACTGCTGTTTACACTTAGCTAGATTAACGTGATGGTGTTGTGTTTAGTATGTTGCTCTGTTTTTCTTTTCCTTCATCTTTCTCTCTCCCTTTCCTATCCCTCACTCATGTCTGTCCCGTCTGTAACAACTGAAAATAAAATAAATAATAACAACAAAGGTCGATCAAATGGACCAATACGGCAAGGCCGTGATGGTCCACTTGGCAAAGTAAATCCATTGGGTCTCCTTGTTGGTCTTCAGACAACAATTCTGACGGCTAAAGAACCAAACGGGACAGGCAACAAAAAAAAGACAATCCCAGTTAAACTGGGGATTCAAGTTAATCTGCACTATAAAGTTCATTCACAGAAAACTGTTGCTCTCACTGTAAGGTGTGTGGGATAGTGATGAAACTGAGCGTGTGCAGCTTTGTTCATGAACACGCACATTTCCTGAATCCAAAGCTGCTTGACTCCAAAGCCTGTATCTGCATGCCCTCCAAGATTTCTATTTATAGCTTTGCCTGTTTGGAATTTCATTAGGTGAGCGCTTCAGGTGTTGTGAAAGTAGTGATAGTAAGCAGCAGGCTTGTTCCTACTTGTTCCAACCCACACTTGCATCAGGACTTCTATCGGTGTGTGGGTGTCAGGCCGGGTCAAATTCCAGGGAAGCTGCGCTTTGGTGATGTAGCAGAAGACGAGGAAATCCCTGTCACGGTGTCCCAAGCCTGGGAATTTTGAACCTCGAGGGAAATGACTGGATAACGAGACATTTGAACACTGACGCTCAGTTTGGACATGAAACCAAACGCAGGTCGTATCAGTTGTAGCTACATCAGGTCAAATGTCGTTTCCCTTAAGCCGTGATAAATGTCAGTATTTATTCTGACTGATCATCCCAAAGGCTGACTTGACAAAATAAGAGCCTGAAAACCAGAGAAGAAGTCTGAAAGTGCTCAATAATCCAGGATAACTTCAAACTGATCAGCAGGTCAGGAAGTCAAAAGCCAACTACAGGATATGATAACATATCTAAAAGAGCTCAATTACATGAAATAATTAAATGTGTGTTTAATTCTGTTACAGCCTTTTTACCTTTTGAAATATCATGTTATGTTTTCACCTTTGATTTTCTCTCTTTGCTTTGAAACTTGAAAGTTTCCCTCGGGAACAATGAAGCTTAAAGCTGACTGAACCCATATGGAAAAGATATATATAAATCTTATAAAGTTTGTATCTGTCTTGTGTCAAACTTGTATGAAAAGCATATAAGAGTGAAAACAGATATAAGATCCCTTGAAAAATTATATAATGAAACTTGTATGTTTTGGATACTTACTAAAACAATGTATGAAAGTAATGAGAAAGTGGCCACTTTCATGAGTAATCACATATAAGTTTTTACTATTTCTTTTCCACATGGGAAAGCCTGCAGGTTCAGACTAAATTTAGCCCCCGACACAAAACAAACTTCAACCACGTACACACTCGCTGACTGATGTGTACGCGCGATGATGACATCCCGCTGACACGGCTCCGCCACCTCCCCCACACAATGCAAATGAGCTTTCATCAGCGAGTGACAGGATAAAACAGGTGTGCTCAGACAGGGAGACACCAGCAGCTGTGTGCCAGCAGAGAGTTTACACAGGTGAACAGGAGGAGACGCATTCCAGCTCAGCAGCTTCAGCATGAACTCCAGCGCTATTCTGGTGAGTACGAGCCGTCACCTGGAGAACAGGTGTGCAGATGCTTTGTACGCTCTGACTTCACCTCACAGTGACAGCCTGGAAACAGCTTTGGACTGCACAGCTCATTACTACACAAACTACACAAACCCTTTCATTGAGCTTCTTTTGGAGGGACGTTGGAGACAGATCAGTCAAAGCCTCTGATCGGTGTCATTGTGTCAAAATGTGTGTTTGTCTTTCCAGCTCTTCCTGGGACTGATGGGGACAGCGTTCAGCAGCCCGGTTTGTCCTCAGAACTGCAACTATGCTCAGCACTATCACAGGCAGTACTTCACTCATGTGTCCGACCTCCATAATTCTTCAGTCGCGCCCTGGAAACTACAGTGAGTTTACTTACTTAAAGCCAGGAAAGAAGAAAGATTTAGGCTTCATTGATCATACAAACACAGCTGTATATATACGACTGGTGCTTCAGGAGTGTAAGGATGCACTTTCAGTGGGGGCCACTCTAAGCTGTCCTCATGACTTCATGGTCTCAGTCGCTGGTTTCAGGTCTTACTGAATAAAACACAATGTTCATTTTGTAAATTATGATCTCATTACCGTCACAAATGAGCAGGAAGTCATGGAGGATTACTGGGTAATGCCCTGTCAGTCCAATCTTGCTGCAGACTTTATGCCACCCAGCCATAAAAACTGGATTTCAACATTGATTTTAGCAGAGGAAAGGTTGGACACAGTGCTGGGACAAGCACATGTGTTAGAGCTAAAATTCACAGGCTTTTGAGTCCAGCGTGAGCAGATCTTAATGTCTGACACTGTCACACCTGAACACTTCCGTTTATCCGTGGACTTTGTTTTCCTGTGTTTCAGAAACAACTCTAAAGCAGGCCGAGAACCACAGACGATCAAGGAGGCCAAATGCATGCCTTGCAGTGTGGAGAACATGGTGGCCAGACCAATCTTCGTACAGATTCAGGTGTACGAGAGCATAGGCGAGCATGGGTATTGCAGCTGTCCGTTCGATCTGGCGGTCGGATGCACCTGTGTCGCGAAGGAATGACGGCCGGACGCCAGGCTGTGCTGAATGTGCCGTAACAACCTGCTTTTAGTTACTGGCTGTGCCTATATTGAATGTATTTATCTGTAACTAGGAAATACTGTTTATCAGGTTATATATGAGTGTGCATGTAAAATGCGACCAAGTCATAGTTTTTTGAACTTACCTATATGTCAATGACATGTTTGTTTACATGAGATCAAACTTCATGAATTTTGTGGCAGTGTTGCTCGTTTCAAAGCAACCTGAATCCTTTTTTGTTCAATGTGCATCTGAATATCACATTTTATTATTTACATGCATCATGTAATATGCAGTAACTTGATAATATCATAGTCATTTCAGAATATTTCTGGTCAGTACCAATGTGAAAATGTTTGTTTTGTATTATCAAAATGCTGGATTTTTATGTACCTCACTGAGCTTCAGTAAAACTATTAAAGCCTCGTATTCATCAAAGGATTTGTAGTGCACTAAATGTGTTTTAATTGCTGATGCCTGGTTTTACATATAAGCACAGTGCTAATAGACAGATAAAGCAATGAAAGTGTGTATATATAGCATTATATAATAATATTGGCAATATGAAATGCCCAGATTTGAACAAGATCAATGGGACTTCGGGTGGGTTTTTTAAAACATCGATTTTCTGATTCAAATTGATTTTAGTTTGAATAACGTGATATCAATTCATTAAATCCTGAAATGATTTTGATATAAAATATATTTTGCTCACAATTGCCAAACAGCTAAAACAGCAACAATTCTCCAAAAAGATGTAAACACAAAGTGCGGATCATTCACCTGGCAGCATGTACACGGACATCTCACGGATTCTGAAGCTGCAGGTTTCGTCCTTCTCAGACCACAATTCACTGATCCAGCAGCCCAACACGGTATAATATTAGTATATAGGTTTTTAAAAAGTTGTATTTCACAGGAGAGAACCTGTGCTCAAAGAAAACTACTCAAATTCTCTTTGAATTTAAGCATTTAACATTCTTTGTGTTTATTCTCCATTTACTTCATTATATTGCATAAATGTCTGTTACAAGCTTAAATATAACGTTGAAAGAAAAATTGCAACCAAGTTACTGATCAAGTAATTGATTAATCATGATTAATTGCAGAAAATTGTGATATTAATTATTTACTTTTCTTATTGACAGCACTGATATATACATAAACAAAAATCCACTCTTGAACGTAGCCAGTCTTGTTAATGATCTCACTGAGGGGGTTCAGGCCTATGCAGAACAGCAGTGGGGACAGAGCATCTCCTTGGTAGATCCCAGACTTGATGGTGACTTGTGCTATGGGCTTGAAGTTGGCCTCCAGTGTTGTACGCCACATCCCCATTGAGTTCCCGATGAAGGCTCTCAGGGTCCTGTTGATTTGTATAGTTCCATTCCAGGATCCAGCTGTGGGGCATGGAGTCATAGGCCTTCTTGTAATCAATCCAGGCAGTGCACAGGTTGGTCAGTCTGGTCCTGCAGTCTTGGCTGACTGCTCGGTCTACCAGTAGCTGGTGTTTTGCGCCTCTGGTATTCTTGCCCATCCCTTTCTGTGCCCCTCTCATGTATTGACCCATGTGCCTGTTCATCTTAGCCGCTATGATGCCTGACAGGAGCTTCCACGTGGTGCTGAAGCAGGTTATTGGTCGGTAGTTGGAGGGGACCGGTCCTTTCTCGGGGTCCTTGAGGATCAGGACTGTCCGGCCTTCGGTTAGCCATTCCGGGTGTCTCTCATCAACTAGCAGCTGGTTCATTTGCGCTGCCAGACGCTCGTGGAGTGCAGTCAGCTTCTTCAGCCAGTAGGCGTGAACCATGTCGGGCCCTGGTGCTGTCCAACTCTTCATACTGGAGACCCTTTCTTGGATATCTGCCACTGTGATGGTTACTGGACCCTGTTCAGGGAGGTCGCTGTAGACTGCCCTCAGATCCACTAGCCACTGAGCATTGCTGTTACAGGTTAGGTCCTTCTTCCATATGCTCTTCCAGTATTGCTCCATCTCCAGCCTTGGTGGTGCTGTTCTCATATTGTTCACCTGCCACTGAGAGTACACCTTGGCTGGTTCTGTGGAGAACAGCTGGTTTATTCTCCTGCCTTCTATCTCTCTGGTGTACCTCCTCAAGCGGCTGGCCAAGGCTGTGAGTCTTTGCTCGGCAGTTTCCATGGCCTCAGGTATGGACAGCTTGCTGTACTTCTTAAGCACCTTCTTCATTACACCTTTCTGCAGCTCCATGGTGGCATCCATGATGTTCATGATGTCATACAGGAGGATTTCATGATTTACAAACACCTGACTTCAACAGATGGGGTGAGAAGTTTGTAAACAGAAAAATGAGGAGGCTGAACTGTACAGATATGGAGATATGACTGAAATGTCAAAACACATTTGCAGTTCAGTGGAATAACCACACTCATACTGAAAGAAAACAGTATCAGTAAGGCATTACAGGGATATGTGGGTGGACAGAAACCAGCTCAAACTGTGATGCAATGCGCCCTCTGCATAGCATCACGCTGTTGGTTTATGCTCCAGGAAGAACCGTGAGGTCCAGGTCAGAACTAACCTTAACTACTCCTGGACTAAAGTGTGATGGTGGCAGAGGCTTCTCTGTGGCAGGACCCAGACTCTGTAATAGTCTTCCTCTTAATATTAGACCTGCACAAACACTCTAACATTTTAAATCGTTATTAAAAACACATTTTTATGGTCTGGCTTTTCACACATGTTGACCTAACATTTTGGTTTTAACAGCCTTATTTGTTGTTGTTTTAGTTGTTTTTATTGATTTATTTTATTGATTCATTTGTTTTTCTATGTTTTACTGCATTATTGTTCTGCATTTTATTTATTTTAGTGGCATTTTACAATGTTAAGCACTTTGTGCAGCATGGACTGTTGGTATTGTGCTATATAAATAAACTTGACCTTGACCTGTCGCCCAGTGTTTGCTCATAGGGGCTTGTTTCATTGTTGGGGTTTTCTGTGTATTATTGTAAGGCCTCCACCTGACATCAGAAAGCAGCATCCAAGCAGCCCATATCAGATCTACTGCAACAATCCAGCCTGTCTCGGCCTGTTTAAGAGCAAGTGATGCAGTCACCAGAGTTTCCATGTCATGGAAAAATAAATATTTCTATGAGAGCATTCTTTCAAAGTAAAAGCATTCACATTCTTTCACCAGCTGAAGTTGATCTGAAGACCAACAGCAATTCTTAGTTTCAATTACGTTCAGCTCAACTTCACTGCTGCCTTTGACACTGTGGCTTCAAAGGCTTTGTAACTCTGCACAGATCAACATGCAGTCAGCAATTCTCAGCTGTCGGTCTTTATCATTACTCTTTAAACTTCACATGCTCCGGCTTAGTACTGTCATAAGGACTCACAATGTTTCCTATGCAGATGACACACAGTGGTAGCCTACTTCTGATTCTACTCTGATGACCTCTGTGCCCTAGAGACGTGCAGATCGATCCTGAAATATCGATTCCTCCGATATCAGTCATTTATGTTCTAGAATCAATTCTCACATTAAAATATCGATATTTTAGTAATTTAGGGTAAATTTGTAGTTTATCATTAACAGGAACACAATGGAAAGAAACTATAACATTCGGATCGTCTACACTGGAAGGAACTACTTCCTCTTCCGCCTTTCATAGTCATGTGCGAAATACGGCTGCATAACTGTGTGGCAGCCCCTGGCGTGCGCACTCACAACAATGGCTGAGCGTAAATGGAGTCATGTGTGGACGTGTTTTACCTCCACAAACAGCCAAGACGCGGTTTGCGATGTGGCAAGACAGTGAGGTTTTGTGGCAGCTCCACTGACCTCATCAAACACCTCAGAATAACTCATATCACAGAATATGACGAGCTTATGTTGAGGCGAACTGAAGAGGAGGAGAGGGACAGGTGCTGCTAGGGCGAGACAGACGTCTGTCGCAGAGTCCTTTAGTGCTGAACATGCTCAAATGGCACACAACTTCAGTTTTTATAATTTGAGATACAGTAAAAAAAAAAAAAGGTTTTGTACAAAGTATCGGTATCAGATCAGTATCGTCGATACCACCCTGAATTTTACTTGGTATTGGATCGGAAAGGAAATCAGTGGTATCGCACATCACTAGTGCAGGTCTGACCTCGTACAAGGGCTCCCTGCTCGCATTTCCTCCTGACCGATAGGTGTCGCCACTCAGAAAAGCTGAGCAACAACTAACGCGTGGCGCGTGAACGAGGCTGAAACGGTCCGTTAGAGTTTAATGTGAATATAATCCCAGAATGCATCGGGCAGCTCTACGGGCGACAGGAAAGGTTTTAGAAATGAAAATTTAAAAAGAAATAAATAGTTTTCATAAAAATCAGACACGCAGACGCGATTTACGTGTTTCCGGTGACGAAGCTCCTCCCTTTCCTTTTCGCCACTTAACTTGCACGGTACGTGTGTCTCGCGCTCTCCGAGTAAAAATGTCTGAAAATGTGTTTTATCGTCGGCTGGCTGTGATTTCTGAGCCGGGCTCGTGCTGTGGGGGTGTGTGTGTGTGTGGCGTGTGGGGGTCTCCCGGGCTCCACGTGTGCTGATGTTAGTGTTTGTGTCCCGCAAAGAGCCGCACGAGGCCGCAGTGTGGGCTCGGGTGTTTGCCTGTTAGCATCGCGGCGGCGCTATGTGTCTGTGTTAGCCTGTTAGCATCGCGGCGGCGCTATGTGTCTGTGTTAGCCTGTTAGCATCGCGGCGGCGCTATGTGTGTTTTCAAAAGTGTGACGTGTTTGTGTGTTTCGTGTTTGCAGGTGACACCCGAACGAGCTCCAACATGCAGAACGACGCCGGTGAATTTGTGGACCTGTACGTCCCGCGGAAATGGTGAGAGCAGCGAGGAAGAAAGTTAGAGACACGTGATCGCGATCTGACGTTTAATGCAGTATGTGTGTGTGTTTGCAGCTCTGCCAGCAACAGGATCATCGGAGCCAAAGACCATGCTTCCATCCAGATCAACATCGCTGAGGTGAGAGCTGGTCAGAGGGCCTCAGGTGGTGTGTAGGCGGGTCCAGTGATGATGACGTTTGAGAACAGAGCGTGCCCTGTGTGGTTTGGGGTCGTCTTTCCGTGGCAGGCAGCAGGTTGATCCTGAGATAAGGGGAACCCCCGGGTTTGTGTTCCTCAAAGACAGATGGAGTAGAATAGCCTTTGTCATTGTACACGTACAACAAACTGTAGATGCTCCACACCAACTGTGTCGGAAGGGCGCTTCAACCAGGCTTCGGTCAGCTGCCTCCTGTGTGCCGCCTGGCAGCGTGCCGTGCCATGCCATGGCGCCTTTGATGCCGTGTGTGCTGCCTGTGGGAAACATGGGTAGAAAGAGCCATGTTTTTATGATTCTGTTACCTGGCTGTTTTCTGTTGCCATGGTGACTCCCGGAGCTGCATTTATGGTTTTCTGAAACTCAAGCCTGGTCTGAGCTCATCTCAGACTTTAGTCCGGTACCTGACCTGTAGCAGGGAAACGCTCAGCGTAACGTTACCGTTGCTCTGTTTGTTTCTGCTGGCACATTCATCCAATCAAATCTCTGCTCTTGTGGTCTGACCAGCTGAGAGGGCTGGAAGTCCAGTGAGCAGCTCATCACAGGGCTGTGATCCTTAAACATAGTAGCTGGTGTTTGGACCCAGTGGTCCTTGTGAGTGCTCCTCTGTAGATTTGGGACCCCTGGAAGTTTATTTTAAACCTGTTATTACTGACTTGGTTTTAATTTGGACAGTGATTATAAGTTGGACAACCAAATCAGAGCAGTGGTGAAGTCCAGTTTTTATAATGTAAGGCGAGAGTGAAATCTTTTCTTTCTAGGCAGCACTTGTAATCATGCTTTTAGTGCTGCCCAGTGATCCGTGCCTTTATTTCATCCTGTCTGCAGAGTGTAACTCAGTCAGTTGCTGCCGTCACGTCTGCAGCTGGCTCAAAAAGCCGCTGCACGACTGATAACAGGTAAAAAAGAGCATAATCCCGGTGCTGGCCTCACTGCACTGGCTGCCCGTGTCTTTTAGAGTTCATTTTAAAATTCTTATGTTTGTGTTTAAATACTTTCACAGTCTTGCCCTGCTTTACCTCTCTGAGCGTCTTCATCTCCACACACCCTGTCGGTCTCTTAGGTCAGCTGACCGGCTGCTCCTGGAGATCCAGAAGGAAGCTCAGAGGGGGCGGGGCCTTTTCTATAGCTCCTGAATTATGGACTAACCTGCCCTTGCACATTAGAGAGGCCGCTTCACTGTCCACTTTTAAAACGCATCTTAAAACCATTTTTATTCTTTGGCTTTTGACCTCAGTGAGACTTAGTTTCTCTTGTGATTAAATTAGTTATTAGCTAACTAATTAATTATTTTACATTTTTCTTTTATTTGGCTTTTATCTATAGCTTATGTAATTTTATTATTTCGTTCCAATGTACAGTACTCTCTGTCAGCTGTGGTTGTTTTCAACTGCTTTCAAAATAAAGAAGATTTTAGCATGATGGCGGCATCAGGAAATGCAGGTGTGCACCGTTACCTCAAAGGGTCCAGATGCGCCGCTCAGCTGGACGTGTTCCTGAGGTAGCATTTTTAAAATGAATGACATATAGCAACATACAGGTGTGTCACCTGATCAGCGGACACCTGTCCGTTCACAACTTGGTGTGTGTGAGCTGGGACTCTTCATGTTGGAAGTGCTGCAGGCAGCGAGAGGACGGCGCTCCATGATTCACGAGTATGTAAATAATGCGGGTCATTATCGTTGGATCTGTGTGCCGTGCACACACATTTGCATGTGTGAACCGCAGAGGCACCAGAGGGAAGCTGGAAACTGATGTTCGCTCACACAGAAGTCGCTCCAGTTCCACGCTCCGGTGGGACGTTCCTGTTCCAGAGGGACATTGTTCCAGTTCCACGCTCTGGTGGGACGTTCCAGTTTGGAGTTGTGTGGAACTGAAACGCTGATGTGATGCTCGGGCCGCTCGTGGTTAAAGTGACGGGTGTCTGAATGTTTCTTTTGTCTTGTTTCAGGTTGATAAGGTGACCGGACGCTTCAACGGTCAGTCCAAGACCTACGCCATCTGCGGCCCCATCCGCAGGATGGTAAGTGTGAGCAGAACATTAAACACGCCCTCAGTGTTCTAGGTGGAACCACTGAGAGCAGCCACAACAAACCCAGACATCTCAGATTCAGGGCTGAGACTCTGGGATTTTTTTTCTATAAATCTGAACAGACTGTTTGTGTGTTTCAGGGCGAGTCTGACGACTCCATCCTGAGGCTGGCGAAGAACGACGGCGTCGTGGCGAAGTAAGCAGCTCTCACGTTTGATCGTAAACTGTTAAAGTGAGGCTGGGGTGCAGTGGCATCACAGCACGGCTTCGTTCAGCCAGCCGTACGTCATCGGTGGCCTCGATCACGAACCACGCGACGGCCGCGTCACTGTCACAGAACTGTATTTACGCACAATGATTTTCAGACACGGCGAGCTGATGGAGACAAACAGGATGCAGTGCTAACCAAAGATCACCAAAGAAAATAAATGAAATATCTGAGCGCTGAGTCGTGCGAGTAAAACAACAACGCTGGAAATGTTCTTTAAAAAGACGGAGCAGTAACACGTCAGCATTAGGGATGGGTATCGTTTAGGTTTTATCCGATACCGGTGCCGGTGCTCAAACGGTGCTCAAACCGGTGCTTAAAGAATGGAGAACACAAAATTGGTCCAAAAACCTCTCATGTTCAGCTGTTTTTTGTAAAAATATAACAATGTTAGCCTTTTCTGCAGCTATGGGGCATATATGGTATCACTCTTGGCTGGAAGCAGTGCTTAAACAATGGAAAAAAACACAAACTTTGTCCTAAACCTCTCATGTTTAACTGTTTTCCACTTTTTCTTTGGTCATTTTAGCCTTTTTGGCCAGGGTGAAGGGAGCATCTGCCATCAAACAAGAGGACAGCTGCATGTAGCTATGATGATGTTTGCTAGTTCACCTTACATGCATTAATGTAATAACGTGGTTAGCCTACTCAATGTAAATTAGCTACTCACGCAGAGAAGAACGGCTGCTGCCACCATCATCCGTCATCATTTCTGCTACACTGGCAGGGCTAGGGGCCAGGACTCTCCTCTTCATGTTTTTGGGGGATGTTGCATAACAGGCAACCCACCCGCAGTAGATGTGCTCGGTGTGAGGTCTCGCAGCAAGCTATCAAATACGGCGCATTTCTGGGCTTTTTAAAAAAAACGCTATGCGTCGCCAGGTGTTTCATCGGATTTCAGGTGTTAGCTCCTTTGACAGTATCACAGTATCAGCTTAAAGCACTTGTTGCTGCTGAGTTTGCATCTTTTGCTGTGAAGTACAGCCAGACTTTTGACCGCTTCGCCTTGGACATTTTTAATTTGTAGCTCTGCTCTAACAGAACGTACGTACCTGGCCCCGCCTACTATCCTCGGAAACGTAAAATGATTGGCTAGAATCTAAAGTGTATCACAGCTCAGGAAAAAAAAGCACCGAAATAAAGCACCGAAATGTGCGCTGCTTTTCGGTCTGGTTACTACCGTTTATGTCAGAACCGGTGCCATCATGGCACCGGACACCGGTACCCATCCCTAGTCAGCATTTATCAGGTTCAAACTCTAAAACTCTCAGAGGAAATAAAGTGACAGTAAAGGGTCATGACATCAGCACAGCATCGTAGCGTTTATAGCTCAGTGTCAGCTGGTGCAGGAGGACCGCCTCCTGTGATCGCAGTAATCTGAGCTCCAGCACCAACAGCTCGTTAAAACGCCGGTAACACCCACCGGTCACATGAGAGGTTACAAACATCTAGAGGCGCCCGACACCAAAGCAGCGGCTCGTCTCGGCCGATGTGACGTCACTTTTGTAGGAGCATGATGGCCTGGTGGCACTGAGGCTTAATCCACATTAAACCGCTTTAATTTCCCTGCATCATTAACCCTGAAAACACTGCGAGCGTTTGTGCGGACAGTCAGTAAACTTCAACTTCCTGTTTAAACATCAGGATTTAGAGCGCCACTGCCAAACATGTGGCGTCATCAGTTTTATTAATGTGAGACACTTTATTGTGAAAGTGTTTAAAGGAAGACAGGAAGTCTAAAGTGTGAGTCTAACAGCTGTTTCCTGTTTTTCTTTTGCAGGAACTTCTGAGTGTGTGCAGCTGGAGACAGTTTGGAAAATAAAATGAGAAAATAAAATCGTCTGCTGTCGTTTCTTCACGTTTGATGGGTCGCATACGGGTCTGAGCATGCTCAGTGCGTTGGCTGAAAATAGGGCTTCAGTTATTGTACCTGCATAAAAACCAGAGGCTGGTGCTGGTCAGCTAAACACAAACAGCTGAAGGAAGTCAGCTGTGGGTTTGGGGGGGGTCAAAGGTTACTACAAGCTGTTTCTGTGGGGAGGAAAGGTGAAAGGTCAGCGAGCTCCAGTGGGTCTAAGAGCCAAGAGGGAACTGATGCGCCACGTTCTCAGGCATCAGCGAACGCCTCCAGAGGGCAGGGCCGCAAAGATTTAACCAAGATTGTCTCTTTCTCTGCCGAGCAGGCGCTTTCTTAAATCCCAGCATCATATTTGTCTGCAGCGATGGATCTGCATGTGTGTGTTTACCTTTAAAACTTCACTGATGTGTGTGCACAGCTGGAGTTTGTAGTAATCGTGACGGTCTGAGTGAGAGCAGGTATAATTTCCTCTCCGACTCATTGTTCAGGTAAATCCGAGCTTTGAGATTGTGCTAAGTGTGTTTGTCGTAGCAGCAGTTTACTGTGGCTCTAATGAGATTTCACAAATGATCAATGAAGCTGATAAATGATGTCATATTTTATCCCCTGAGAGGAAACCCAGAGGTTCAAGTCTGGTTCCTGTGATCAGTTGTCAGAGTTCGATGTCAAAACGTCACAAAGTGCATTCTGGGTAAACTTTCATGTTTGATAGGTGTCTGCTCAGGACAGGTGAGAGCAGATGAAAGGTCTCCTTTAACCTCCTAAGAACCGAACTCTTCCACGGCAGCATTTTTAATTTCTCTTTGATATTTGGGCTGATTGGGACCCGATGAATGTAAAAACAAAGAATTACCAGATTTTTTTTTTTAACCTTATTTTGTTTTTTAAGAAAAATAAGAGCCATAAATGAGGATATTCATTTAAAGTTTTGATAGAACAGTAGCAGTATAATTTCCTCTTAAGTGGATAACAGGCCCATGTAGAGCAAAATTGAGTATTTTGGTCTAAATAACCTAAAATGTGATGTCCACATATGTGGACGGCAGGTCCTAGGAGGTTAAATGTACAGTTAATACCAGGATCGTCCTCCTGGGACCCTAACACTCATAAACCTGTGAAGAACCGTACGATGCTGCGCTTTGTAAATTCACCTTTTACCTTTGAAAAGCCCGAATCATCAAGATGAACGTAGGATGTCCCAGCAGGTCCTGAAGGGCACATGAAGTTCACCTGAGACTGGTCCAGGTGGCAAAAATCAATAAAAAGCAGGTGTTTCATAGAGGGGAGGAGCCACAGCCAGGGGGGAAAAAAGTTTCCTATATCATCCAACAGGGGGCAGCACGAGATAAAAATACAAGCCTGCAAACAGGAAGAAAAACTTAACTTTTCATTTAACAGCAGCACCTGGGCACAATGAAGGAAACACAGCGAGCTCCATCGACGTGAAGGTGTTAATTCTGCCGTGCAGGATTTCTCTGGTCATGTGACTTTACGTTAGACTTGTAGTCAAGACCGCCTAAACCACAACACCGAGACCAGAGGGTGTCGAGACGAGACAAAAGGCTTTAAGCTGCAGCCAGATGCTGCTTCGTTTACGGGTCTCAGGCATATTTATGTGTTCTTGCTCTCGCACAGCCCTCCTCACCGCCGTCTACTGTCTCTCACTGAGAGGACCGACGCACGCTCCACTTGACTGTCGCGTCATCACCCTCTCTGTTTTTCACATGATGATGTTATCCTGTATCCTCGCATGTGATTGGCCACAATATGGGAGCCGGCTCTTCTGATTCACTACAAAGCGCTCTGTAAGCACGGCTCAGAGCTGACGCTTTTGCGCATGACACATTATTGAACGTTACGTTGTGTGTCATCGATACTGTTGACTCCAGAGGCGGAGCCAGACATTTTATACACCCGGGGCTTGGCCCTAAAGGGTAGTATGCACGTGGGATGGGGGTTAGAAATGACTGAAAGATTGTTAGGCTGTGTTTTGAGTTTTGTTCAAAAAACAATGACTTCATATAGGGAAAAATATATACCACATATGCAGGACACCTTAAACTAGTTTTTTAATTAAGCAGCGAGGCAGAACAAAGTCGGGCTGTATCAAGACACAAGGACTAAACCCCAATTCAACCAGACCCAGAAATTCCTCTTGTTTTGCATAGAAATATACTGAACAACATACAAAGCATGATAAATAAAATAACATCTGAGTTTTTTCTTTGAAAGAAGCTCCTTATGTCCATTCTTGTATATCAGTACATTTCTGAAACCGGTTTGTTTAGCTGTGGAGGGAAACAACTGAAAATATGAAATAAACACACATGTAAGCTGAGACTCTCTAAAGAAACAGCTTTGTTGTTGTTCGGCTTTTCATTTCGCCATTTCTTGATTCACTTGAAGAGCGAGTAACATAATATTGGTCAAGTGATCAGTTTGATATCAATCTTTCGTGATTCGCCGTCATATTTACATTATTTGTACAGTACGAATGATTTGCTTTGGTACCTGCTCAAACTTAAGCTCTCCTCTGTCTGCAGCAAACTGGCAGGCAGCAGCTTCTCTCCCCTCGCTCACAGGCGTCAGTGCTGTGCTCAGTTGCTTAGTGTCTGAGCTCGGATCATACCAAAATTAGGGGGAATTTACAACTGTGTGCTATGTGCTTCGAGTATTGTGTGTAGTTTTTGTTTTATACAGCTGTCAGTCAGGCCTCTAACTATGAAACAAATTACACTCCAAAAGACCCCGGGCTTCTGAAAAGATGACCCGGGCCTAAGCCCAGTATGACACCCCCCCGCTCCGCTGATGGTTGACTCAAGACAAGATTGAGGGATCTGAGATCAAGACAAGACCAAGACCATGTAAAAGTGGTCTCGAGACCAAGACCGGTTTCCAGACATCCAACTCTATTTTACGTCATCACGGTGTTCAGAGGTGTGTTCAGGTGTTCAGCTCTGGAGGTGCACCTCCTCTTCACCCAGACCTGAACAGTGCTCAGCATCTGTTTGTGGGGCCGAAGGGCAAAAGAAGATGATGGTGATATTTAAAGATTCAGTTCTTCATCAGAGTCTGGATCCTCAAGCCTCTCTGCAGAGGTCAAAGGTCAAGGTTAAATGTGAAAAGCTGGGACTGAACTTCTCACATCAAACCAGAGTTTCATGTCTGTCTCAGTAGAAACTTGCTTGCTGAGGACGATCACACACAATGAAACACAAAGAAGAGTGGAGAGAAGCTCCGTTACAGCGCCCTTTAATGTTTGGGTGACCGTCTGCCCCAACCTGGCTGTAAGGACGACGTGAGCCAATGAAATGAGAGGTTAGAGAGGGAATGTGAGGTCACAGAGGGGCGTCGTGCGGTTTCAGGGTCTGTAATGAGGCCGGTTTACGGCTCTGTTCCCACACTTTATTGTCCCTCAGGTGAGCCTCTGAGCAGGTGGCTAGCATCTCCTCCTCCTCTGGGACTTGCAGGTATGTCTCCCCGAGGCCTTCAGGGTCACTCGCACAGCTCTGTGAATCTGAATGTTGTGAGTGTTCTCCATGAAAATCAGATGTTTTATCCAAAAAGCAGAAATGATTTCCCAGATAAAAAACAGAACCATGAAGCTGAGCAGCTGGAGCTGCAGACAAAAATGAATAGATTGTTTGGTCAGCTGACCCAGTAACAGCTGTTTCACTTTCATGCACATATTTCCTTGTTACTGGAACACTGATGATAATAATAAGCTGATGCTAAGGCAGGGCTGGGCAATCTCAGTCCACGAGGGCCGGTGTCCCTGCAGGTTTTAGATGTGTCCTCGAACCAACACAGCTGATTTAAATGGCTAAATTAGCTCCTCCACATGTCCTGCAGTTCTCCAGAGGCCTGGTAACGAACTAATGTGATTGAGGTGTGCTGACCCAGGGTGAGATCTAAAACCTGCAGGACACCGGCCCTCGTGGACTGGGATTGCCCACCCCTGTGCTAAGGCCTCGTTATCAGAGGAGAAACCTTCTGCTGCGCTCGTCTGACTCTGAGCTGATTAAAGGGTTTTTTTGAAAAAGCTGAAGCTGGGTCGTGTCTGAGCGTTTTTGGCACCGAGCGAGTTGCAGCTCGCCAAACAACGTTCTGAACGTGAAGCAGGTACCTGAGACCCCTCCAGGCCGTGTCTCTGTCAGGGTTTTATTGCAGCTGCGACGGCTTCTCCCAGTCTCTCTTCCTACTTTCTCCTCGTGGCACTCCCTCACCTCCTCACCTCCTGCTCTTCCTCCCTTTTATCTGTCTTTCCATCATCTCTGTCTCTGTTCGGCTCATCTCTTTGTCTCTTTAGACTTCAAAGCAAAGGAGGAGCAGACGGGAGAGGAGGGCAGGGGTGGGCGGAGCCTGCTGTGTAAACTCCCTGAAACATTTTGGTCACAGATTTAATCCTGTTACAAAGAGCCTCCGACTGTCTGACCTGCTGTACAGGTGAACCCACCGTCACCCCCTCCCCCTGTGGGAGGCGTGTCCTCAGCACTCAGGAGGAGGAGGCCACCAGGAGTGTGTTTGAAGGCTTTTCTTGTAGGAAACAAAGAGGCGGACATGTCCATACCTGCTCACACACACACGGCGCTGAGAGCAGGCCGCTCTGGCCCAAATGAACACAAATAAAGACGTCTGGGCTTTGTTTGCGTCGCAAATACGACACGGTAGCGTTCACTTCCCGTCTCTGTCCTCTCAAACCCTGCTGTGTCAAATCTAGATGAGCACAATGGTGACAGTAAACACATCACATGACATTTCTGTGACACCGGTGTTGTGCCAAAAACTGATTTCCAATGTTTCTGTGTATTTTTATGTGTAATATCTTTACGTATGTTGGTAAATAGACTTCGGTGAGCAGGGTGACCCAGCTGCTGACAGCTCACCTGATAAATCCTCCTCCAGCTGTTTCTCTTCTCAGTTTTCAGCGTTTTGTCGACCCGTCCCAACTTTTACAGATGTGTTGCCGCCATTAAAGTCAAACTTTATTGAAATGGTTCATTTTCTCCTTTAAATGTTTTCTGTGGTGTGAATAAATTTGGGTTGATGAGAGTGGGAAATGATTTCATTCCGTTTTTATTTCACGCAGCGCTCTGCGGTGTTCCCCTGGGTGTTCCTGTGAATCTCCCAGAAGCTCATTATTCGGAGGATGCGGACAGCTCGTGGATGTCGGACGCGTCTCTGGGGCTGACCTCTGGATCAGAGCCTGAATGAAGCTCAGTTCGCTGCTCACTTCAAACTTTGTTCCTCGCTGCACACAGACCTCTTCATCTGTGTGTGTGTTTGGGGAGGCGGGGGTGAGTGGGTTCAATTGATGGAGCAGTTAGCAGTTTCCATGACAACATGTGACCTATCCCTCGCTCCTCCTTTGGTCTCTGTGGTAACCATGAAGTAGATTAGTTATAGAGTTCAGGGAGAAAGACAGGATTAGTGAGGTGAAACGCCAAGGCCTCTTTCTTCTTCTTCTCTTCCTGTGTTTGGCTCGCTGTGAGTTTTTCACACTTTATTTCTCCCTCCTCTCTTGTTCGCGGTCCTTTCATTAAGAGTCCATTTCCTGCAGCAAACACCACGCAGGAAGTAACTCTTCATGGACGGATTTTTCTTCTCCTCACTTCCTGTCTAGTAATGAGCTCACGTGTTCAGACTGCTCTAAACACTCAGTTTATCACAGTTTTTCGCACTCCTGGCTCTGGATGATGTCGTGGACCGCAGCCCCACCCACCTGTTGTTTGTGAGTGTGTCTGTGTTGTCATAGTACTAATTTGTATGTTCTGCAGATTACAGAATAGCATAATGTGGGCGGGGCTACCTGATACTGACTTGTGGAGGTGTTGTGTTCCTGTGTGAGACCGAACAGCAGTGATGCTCAGTGTTTTCTTCCTGCGTTGCCTAAACTTCTCATTCCACAGTTTTGTTCTACGTGTACAAGGACAATACACGGCTATTCTACTCTAGAACCTCTGCAACTTGAACCAAAGCTACCTGTTCAGTATGAACTGTGCCCGACTCACCTGAGCACCTTTTATCTGTGTGTTTGAGAGTGTGGGAAAAACTCTTTAATCTTCTAAAGTGGCTCCTGGAGCCACGTAATTACATGGCAGCGCTCCATGAGAAACACACTCAGCTCTGCAGGTGTTTCCCATCAACCCTGTGGTTCCTCTGACGTCCAGCAGAGGCAGCAGTGAGTCATGTTAAAACTTTACAGCCTGATACACAAACTGTTGGGTCTCTGTGGATCATTTCCTCCATAGTCACACCTGTATGGGGAGGGTGTTTGTGTAACACGCCTGGTTTAAGGTTTGTAATTTTAGGGCGTGGCCTCTGTGACTGACAGGTGGATGGTGACACAGATGGCTGTAGCTGCTAGGCTAAGCTGGACCTGTGGACCGTTTTTGTGCTGTTGGAGCCTTTTGGAGCGTTTTTAATGACATCACGTGACCAATAATATGGCTGCTGTGAGGTCACTGCACTAACAGAGCGCTCACGTAGGCGGAGCTCCAGGTTTGATTTGCAGGTCTCTGTGGATGCCAAACACAGACTAGCCAAATGTCTGAGAGACGCTGCCCCAGCTCCCAGGAGGCAGAGAGCAAGGAGGGCGGATTATAACCACAGAAGAAGAATGACACAGCCACGACAGAAGCTTCAGAGGTCCACAAGCACGGCTGCCTGCAGCTTTGACCTTTAACTAGGCTCCAGTGAACGGCCGCTCGCTCCGTTTTCAATCTGCGAATGGAGTTTGATCGGCGCTCCTAAACAGATTTCAGCAACAGTTTTATTACCTGGGCAGGTAATTCCCTGGATCACGTGATGCAGCACACTGAGGAAAGACACTTTCTTCAAGTTCAAATTAAACTACTGCAAGTTAAAGTACTACACAGGTTAAAGTACTCCGTCTCTGAGGCTCCGTCTCTGAGGCCTGCGCAGGTGTCATTCTCCATCAGCTGTTTCGTGTGTTCTGGTTGAGGTTGCACCTTTCAGTCTTACTAAATCACGTGTCTGTTTTTACACAACAATCAGTATTTTAATCAAAGATGTTTCATGTACACTCAGATCTGGACTCTGATTCGTGCTGCTAAAACCAGACCTCAGACATCAAACAGGTACATGGTTTATCTAACAAGAACTCATAAATTCGAGTCTTCAGCCACTAAAATCAGCTTCAGTTGGCCGCAGGCCTACGAGGAAGCTCTGCGCCCTCCTCCTCCTCTGGGGCCGGGCCAGAGATGGGGGTAGGGGAGGGTGAGGAGAGAGAGAGAGAGAGAGAGAGAGAGGGAGGGAGGGGGAGGACTGAGTGTTCCTGCTGGAGCGACTCTCGGAGAGGACAGAAAGCTGTGCGCTCCGCTCCAGGACTCAGCGCCTCCTCTTCCTCTCTGCGGCTTTTTCACTTCACGCGCTCCGGTCCCGCAGAAGCTTTGACCCCCCCTCACAGCCTCGGTTACTTTCTAAGACTTCGCCACCCCGTCTCAAAGCTTGCTCCTGGAGTTTGTCGGGCAGGTGGGATGATGGTGAGCGGTCCTGCGCGGCTCTCGGAGCTGCTGTGGCCGCTTTTGGTGACCTGCTGCTGGCGCCTCTCCTCGGCCCAGGAGCTGCCCACCAACGGGGTGAACGGATACAGCCTCCACCCGCCCTACTTTAACCTGGCGGAGGGCACGAAGATCACCGCCACGGCGACCTGCGGGGAGGACGACACCGGCAGGAGCGTCCAGGACCTGTACTGCAAGCTGGTCGGGGGCCCGGTGTCCGGAGACCCGAGCCAGACCATCCAGGTGAGTCGCTGTGAGGTGTAGATCTGAAGCAGGTGCTCGTGGCGTCACTCTGAGTAGTTGCAGCACGCAGTGTGTGCGTATGTGTAATTATAAGGTATCGGCTTATGACTGAGTTTCTAAGCATCAGTGAGTGTAAGAGGGGAGAACCGTCCCGTGCAAGCGTGAGCAGCAGTCCCAGACTTCACCCGAGCTTACGTTTACTCTTTGTTTGTTTCAGCGGAGCTTTGCATGACTCACAGTTTAAAATAATCCTTCTTTATCTAAAACTGAGTCTGGTGGCAGCCCCTCACCCATCCTCTCAAGTTAGCTCCTCCCCTTTACGGCCCCTCCACACTGAAGCAAAAACCTTCTTTTAGCTGGTTTATCTTGTAATACAAAAATAGAGTAATAATAAGTAATAAACTGAGGACCTTTCACACTGACACATCAATCTCACACCAGCGGGTTCTGTAAGTTTAGCAGTGCGAAAATAATCAAATCCTGCAGTTTGTTCATGAATTACAGCGATTAGAGCAGCTGTAGGTGTTACAGGTTGTGGTATCGCAAGAAATTAGTTGGTTATATAAATATATGAGTATGCATAATAGTTATTATTCATAGATACCTACACCCTAAGTTCCTGTTATTCATCTGAAAGAAACAGAATGAGTGTGTCGTTACAATGGTAACGCCAGGAGAGGCAGTATTAGTTCTGTGTTACATTAATGTGTAAGGAAGTGGAAGAAGAGTGTGTCCTGTAGGGGGCAGTAAGAAAATGGATACTCATGTTCTGTACGTGCACTGAAAAGAAGGTTCAGTAAACCAGTTGCAACGATACTTCATTGTAAGTCTCAGTTATTGTATTTTTATTTTTTGAAGATGCAACACAGGTACTGCACTGCAGTGGTTTGTATCATATCTATCTAATAGACTCCAGTTTGTGCATGTAAATGGAGAGTCCTCTTCACACACTGAGGTTAATTATGGAGTTCCACAGGGTTCAGTGCTAGGACCAATTCTGTTTACATTATACATGCTTCCCTTAGGCAGCATCATTAGAAGACATAGCATACATTTACACTGCTATGCAGATGACACCCAGCTCTATCTGTCCATGAAGCCAGATAACACACACCAATGAGTTAAACTGCAGGAATGTCTTAAAGACATAAAGACCTGGATGGCCGCTAACTTTCTGCTTCTTAATTCAGATCAAACTGAGGTTATTGTACTCGGCCCTCCTCAGAAGGGGTTGTCTGATGGTTGGGGTCTGCCTCCATCATTGTAGGGTCTTTACCTTACAGTAGAAAGCACCTTAAGGAACTGAGGTGATTCATCCAGGACTTCATGGTCCATATTTCCAGTTGTTTTATTTTGAGATGTGTGACGTGTGAAGTTCTCATGGAAACACAAAAGCAGAACCTGGATTTTCGTGTTTCTAAAGAATAAACTTCCATAAAACCTGAAGTACAGAAATGAAGTAGCTGAGCTGTGGACGTGTCTCTGTAACCTGGTTCTTCTTCCTCGCTGAAGAGCAGAGGAGGTCGGCAGCGTGCACAAAGCTGCTGCCAGCTCGTTATTTCACGCTCGGCTTCGTTGGCTCTGTTTCGCCCTTCTTCTGATTTAAGGAAGCAGAGAGGTGTGTGTGTGTGTGTGTGTGTGTGTGTGTGTGTGTGTGTGTGTGTGTGTGTGTGTGTGTGTGTGTGTGTGTGTGTGTGTGTGTGTGTGAGTTTTTCATCAGTGCAAAGGCTCATGAACAGCATCAGCAGGTTAACCATTACAGCAGCTCTGCGGGTGATAACCTGCACACTCACTGCCCTCTCTCTCCCACCTGTCCCTGCATTCCTCACAGTGACTGACCCTTGTCGTCCAATCAGAGCAGGCTCGCCCGCCATCTTACCCCGAGATTATCGAGTTTGGGGGGGGAAAATAAAAATCAGCTCACGTTGAGTTTGCAGAAGTCAGGAGTGATGGCTGTTAGGCTCAGACTGAAGTTCACAGAGATCAGAGGTGGAGATAAAGGTGGAGGATGAGGAGAAAGAATGAAAGCAGCAGAGCAGAGAAACCTGCAGCCTGAGGCACATTCCTCCGAGGGGGGCGGGGGGCACAGGAAGACCTCATTTTACAGTTTACTGCCTGAATTCAGCTGCTGTTTGTCCTCCTCCTCACTGAGCACACGCCCCAGTACTTATGCAGCTCGTCCTGATCCTCGGACACTGCTGCAGGAACAACGTTCCCCAAAAATGTGGTCGAGGGCTGCTGGCCTGAGAGGGCGGGGCCTCTAAGCCAGGTCGCTCCACTGTCTCACACACACACACACACAATGTGTCCTGACAGCACGATGTGGGAGTGTTTTTATTCATTAAATGTGCAGGAGGTGTACGAGGCGGCGAGCACGCTCTAGTGAGCAGAGACGGAGACACAGCAGCGCTCAGTCAGAGACGTGTGAGGGGAGAAGTTTAGTGTTCAGGAAGAAAAGATGCTTAAACCTTACTTTGGGCCAAAGGGTCGGCAGGAGAGTGACTCCGTGCAGGTTTTCAGTTAGACAATGCGTGTTGGCAAAAAACAGATCACATCATTGTGCTGAGCTGAAGTTTCATGATTGATCCACAGCTCTCTGTGTCGCATCAGCAGCTGCTGGTTTTCTGGCTTCTAATGACAAATAAAGCCACGAGGCAGAGGCCGGCGTGTGAGCAGATCTGAGACCTGCAGCAGAGCGTGCTGTTGACCGAAAGCTAACCGCGCTCTGGTGTCACAGCTCAGCTCTAACAGCTCATCAAACAGTGGGGGATGGTTTGAGCCACAGAGACGTGACCTCTGACCTCAGGGACCTGCTGTGATAACGGCCCCTGACCTGGGTTTTTGTTCAGGTCGGCACTTGTTGAGTTTATGCTAATGCTTACTTTGGGCCAAACGGCCGAGCGGACCACCAGGACAGAAACGGGGACTCGAAGTGGGTGTCACGTCTGCAGCGGGCGTGTGCACTGTGGAGCTACCTGCAGCCGGCCCCCACCTAAACCCACCACCGTGCTGTATTAACCTTACATTATGCATGCTTGGTCGTTGCTCCGGCTAACGGTGTGCTGGAAAGGCCCAAAATAATCCAGCAGGCAAAGCGTTTAGAACACGAGTTAATGCGCAAAACCTCCCAGAAACAGGAAATATGAATGAAAAGGAAAAACAGAATCACGGTTAGGGCTGCCACGATTAGTCGACTATCAGAATCAACGACTAATTTAATAGTCGATGCCTCGTTTGAAGCTTTGTAAGATCCCAAAAGACGCAGGAATAAGTAGTAGGATTTAAGAGTGTAATAACAGACTGAAACAGAAGATGGCAGCACTGCATGTACAAGGATGCCGTTAAACCCCGAAGAAGAAGAAGAAGCTGTGTCCGGTATCGTAGCTGTGTCCAAATTCAGGAACCGCATCCTCCTGAGGCCGCATTTGTAGGCCGACTACGTTACAACGAGATGAAGACGGTCCATTCGAATTCGAAGACTCCGACAAATGCGGTCTTTATTTCCCTAGATTTGAAGGATGGGTCGGGTGTATACTTCGAGGCCCAACCTATCCCAGAATTGATAGCGCAGCTCAGTTGCCAACAATGGCGGCAGCTAGTTAGTTTTAATATTACTCTTATTATTCTTTCTGGGTCACAAAATAAACGTTTAACATATTTTCAGGCGAGAATGTAGCTGTGTAAACCTCAAATATCGGCTCAGTTTATCAAGACACCGCATATTTTCAAAAGCACTCCGACGTTTTCGGACACGTCTGTTACCCACTAGCTCGATAGCTAGCCGGGGAGCTAGGCTCACTAGAGCCGTGAGAACACCGGACTCCCGGCAAATCGTTTTCAAACCCACCGCCGTCTTTCGCTACTCAGGTTAAACATGATATATGAGTCACTTAGATAACTTAAAATGTTATTGTTTGGCTTTTTCAGTATTTTATTTGTTCCTGAGTAAATCGGTTTGGCTGAGATTAAAGTTATAGTTTTTACACAGCTGAATAAACGTCAAGCAGACAGCTGATCATCAGAAGTGTGAGATGCTGGAGAATTTACTCCGGTGTCCTGTTATATTTTAGATAGCAAGGAGTTTATTAAACTTCACCGAAACAATCTGCAAATTTGATTAAAATTGAATAAACTATCATCTTGTCTTTATTTTTAAGTTAGCACAGACCTGAAACACTTAAAGCTGTAATGATAGTTATATCAGAGCAGATGCTGCTGGTGCAATAAGCTGTACGTTTTACGTCCAATGGATGATGATCTGATTAGTCGACTATCAAAATAATCGTTTGTGGCAGCTCTATGTCACGGTGCTGTTCTGGAGCAGCCGTGACCCCGCCATGAGGAACGCTGCTGTCCTGTCATCAGCCGAAGAGGCGCTTTGAGACGCTTCATGGGCAGATGTTCCCCGAACAGCTGGTGTAACAGGATGATTGATTTCTGTTTCTTCTCAGGGGCAGTACTGCGACATCTGCAGCCAGGGCCACAGCGACCGCGCCCATCCCATCACCAACGCCATCGACGGGACGGAGCGATGGTGGCAGAGCCCGCCGCTGTCCCGCAGCACTGAGTTCAACGAGGTGAACGTCACGCTGGACCTCGGACAGGTAGGTCTGCTCCCTGTGTCGGCTGCTCTCCTTCTTCTTCTGTGCGTTTCCAGAGCTCTGTCCTTCTGTCCTCAGGAGAGCTGCAACGTTTCAGTTCCCGCGGGAATTTTGAGTAGCGTGTGGGGTTAGGATGGATCGGATTGTGAGATTATTCCAAAGTGGTTTTTAAAAGTCTGTCTGAGCTTGTTGGAGCGATGCAGGAATGACATATTTGATCTGTACCGTTTCAACATCTCCGACGATCATTTGAAATGATCTGAATGAACGACAGAAAGAGAAGGACAGAGGGAGGCGGCGGCGCCCGATATCGATGTGGAGGGTTTGTAGAAGTCACCTTCTACCTGCAAACATTAATCATCCTCACACAGGAAGGTTTTGTGACTTCGCTGCCATCTTGGCTCAGTGTGAACTAAACCCTGAGGATGGCGCTCTAAAATGAGCTGAGGAGCGTCATCGTGCTAACGTTTTTATAGACAAAGACATTTGAACATAAGACAACAAAAGGAGGGCCAAACAAAAAGAAAGGAGGGGACTGACATACACAAGGTCACAACTCAGACTCATGTTATTACCACACGGCTTCAGACTGAGGACAGTCTCAAGTCGCTCCTGCCTCGCTGCTTTAATTCAAACAAAGTGAATTGTGGGTAGTTGTGTTCAGTGTTATTAGCAAAGCTGAAGTCCACATCAAAGATGATTAAAGGTGTGATTAAATCCACACTCCTGTAGAGCTGTAAACATGAACTTCATCATTTCGGCTTCTGTTCAGTTTAAATGTTTTACCGACTCATGTCTGAAAAAGGTCATAAAAACTGTGATTCTGATGTTTGGGTGCTGCGCAGCCTGTTTGTGCTGGTTTTCCTTCGTTGTTTTTATGTCTCAGCGTGTTTTTGCATGTGACACGTCTGTTAATGACAAACGTACGAACAAACCACTGAAACCTGCAGCTCTTATGTTTAGTCGGGAGGTGATTCTGGCCGCGGATCGGCGGTGTTTGCTGGGAGAGCGAGCGGAGGGGGAGGGACTTCAGGTTCTACTTTTGTCCTGAAAGAACGTAGGTGGGCGCTGTGTGTGTGTGTGTGTGTGTGTGTGTGTGTGTGTGTGTGTGTGCCCATCTAACCCCCCACCTGAATAAAGGAGAGAGGAATGTGAGGCAGCCTGTCTGAACCTGCAGAGCTGCCTCTCCTCTGTGTGTGTGTGTGTGTGTGTGTGTGTGTGTGTGTGTGTGTGTGTGTGTGTGTGTGTGTGTGTGTGTGTGTTCAGTGAAATGGTGAAATCCTGATCTCGAGCTCCATGCAGGCAGAAATGTATACGGTCACATCTTCCTCCTTCACTTCTCTCTCTCACATAGCCCAGACTCCTGTTATCTCTGCTTCCCTATCTTTTGTATTCTGCTCTTCCTCCTCGTTGACACCCTCCTCTTCCTCCTTATCTCTCCCTCTAATAGAGAAACCAGACTCTGGCGGTCCTACCAGGGCTGCCAGACATGTATTGCAGACCGTCGTCTACATGTTGTAGCTGTCACGGTGATGCTGCTATAGAAACAGGTAGAAAGAGCCCGACTGCTCATCAGCTTGTTAGCTGTTGGAGTTCAGGCTCTGGCTGCTGGACTGGAGTCTGCTCAGCTTTAACATCACTCTGGGTTCTTGGCTAGCTTAGTGTTAGCATGCTGTCTGTACAGATGTTAGCAGTGTAATACAGATGTTTGTGTCCTGGATGCAGTTTGCACTTCACCGCTGCGCTCTTGTCCTGTTATTGTCCCTGTTCAATAAAAATAAAAGTAATGTCCATATCTGCACTGTTTGAAAACTGTATCACTGTACACGCCAACATTTTCCTCCTGGCACCGGACCTACAATCAGCTGACTGAAAACACGTGGATGTTCGTAGCTCTCTGTCGTAAGACGGGGACGTTTTCGTCACTCCACCGGGCGGTTGGGTGGGCCGGCAGCGGGGACCCCGACTTTGTGAACACTATAACTTGAGAACAGCAATGTAGGATTTTGAAGTTGATACCATAGGTGCACGTACTGAAAATCTCGGGTGGATTTGAATGTCAGTGCGCTTGACCTCATGACCTTAGCTCATGTTTAAGTCGAGTTTCCTGAAAATGTGGTCCCTCAAAATGGAAGTTACTGATTATTTTCACACTAATATACTGACGGGCGTCGCCCTCAGCCCGGTGTGCAGGTAACTGAGGGACCTTTGTAACACGAGTCACAACATAATTGTAACTGTAATGTAATTACTGGTATATCACTGTGTTATGGAAAATGAAAACGCCACGTCCACAGAAAGCCAACAGGTTTCACTCGGTGCTGTAAAGGAGGAAAAAGAGAAGGATGATCATAAATCCTCAGGTTTAAGGCCTTCCTGTCATATCTGTAACACATGAATCCACCTCTGTGCATGTCTCAGGCTGAGGAGGAGGAGGAGATGAAGAGCACTGACAGCTACTCGATGAACTGTAGGAAGAATGTGATTCACTGCATGAGCTCATACTTCACCATCAGTCACAGCTGTCTGTGTTTTGTACACAGTGGGATGTTACAGTGTACAGTCACTCTGGACAGGTGTGTGCGCGCGCGTGTGTGTGTGTGTGCACGCATGTGTGCACGTGTGCACGTGTGTGCGTGTGTCTTCATTCCTCAAACGTGTGACAGTGGAATGTTTATTACAGGTAAAAACAGGAAGATGGAAAAAACCTAATAATAGACCCATGAATACAGTTTGAAATAAAACTCCCAGAGAGGGAGGAGGAGGAAGAGGAGGAGGAAGAGGAGGAGGAAAGGAGGTGAAAATGGAGGTTAACAGGATGAAGGAGGTGAAGGCATAGAAAGAGGAGGAGATGGCAGAGGAAGGAGCTCGAGTGTTTCGATAAACTGTGATTAGAGTATAATACTGTGTGTGTGTGTGTGCGTGCGTGTGTGTGCGTGCGTGTGTGTGTGTGTGTGTGTGTGTGTGTCTGCGTGCATCTGTGTGTGTGTGTGTCTGCGTGCATCTGTGTGTGTGTGTGTCTGCGTGTGTGTGCGTGTGTGTGTGCGTGCGTGTGTGTGTGTGTGTGTGTGTGTGTGTGTGTGTGTGCGTGCATCTGTGTGTGTGTGCGTGCGTGTGTGTGTGTGTGTGTGTGTCTGCGTGCATCTGTGTGTGTGTGTGTGTCTGCGTGCATCTGTGCGTGTGTGTGCGTGCGTGTGTGTGTGTGTGTGTGTGTGTCTGCGTGCATCTGTGTGTGTGTGTGTGTCTGCGTGCATCTGTGTGTGTGTGTGTGTGCGTGCGTGTGTGTGTGTGTGTGTGCGTGCGTGTGTGTGTATATGTGTGTGTGTGCGTGCGTGTGTGTGTATATGTGTGTGTGTGTGTGTGTGTGTGTGTGTGTGTGTCTGCGTGCATCTGTGTGTGTGTGTGTGTGTGCGTGTGTGTGTATATGTGTGTGTGTGCGTGCGTGTGTGTGTCTGCGTGTGTGTGTGTGTGTGTCTGCGTGTGTGCGCGCCTTCTTCAGGTGAGCTCGGGGTCCTGCAGAGCTTCAGGCGGCGTCTGCGCTCACAGGCCGTCCTCACAGAAAACTGCGTCTCCACAACATTCAAACATCTCCAACGTCTCATACATGACACACACACAGCGCAGAGCCGGACACGCTGTTCATGGCACTGTGAGGTCATGTGACAGGACGCCGCCTGAGCTGAACTGATTGTTCTTTCATGAGTTGAGGGACTTGATCCTTGACAGCCTGGCTGCAAATGTAGTAGATCGAACATGAGGAAGGACAGGTTTCCCACACACACGCGCGCGCGCGCACGTGCACTCACACTCTCACTCACACGCACACACACGCACTCATACACACTCACACGCACACACACGCACTCATACACACACACACACACACACACACTCCATTGTTCCTGAGTGTAGCAGCAGCACAGTGCCAGCTGCAGCTCCTTCTTTTCTTCCTGCTATTGATGTGGTTTGGACGTCACGGTGCCAGCAGGCTCACCGAGTGTTTGGAAAACCCCCAAAACTTTGCACACACCAACGTGACGGTTATCATTAACGTGCGCGCACACACGCACACACACACACACACACTCAGTGCTACCTGTAAACGTGGGGCCCAGCCTGCACATTTAAAACAGTCTGAAGTATGTTTACCTTTTATCTGAAGGCAGGCGTGCACGGATGGCCGCGCACAGACACCGTAAACTCTCTAACAATAAAGTGTCACGTGACCTAGCAGAGAGCCAGCCAGCAGCAGGAAGTCACTTTAACGACCAGCGGAGTGCAACAGAAATCTGCTCGACCTGAGCCCTCAGGTGAGCCCGAGCACCGAGGTCATACTTAAATCTTATTTTTGTAAGTTTGAATAAACTGTTGGACTTTTATACTGGAACATTTGAACAGGAAGTTTGCAGCACTGCTGAAAACAGAGCTGCGGGTCAGCAGTAGTGAACACACTCAGACAACGTGCTGCGTGAGTGCTGCTGTGTACCTGTGCAGGTGTAATGTAGACATGAGATTCACCTTATTGAAGCTCATTTGGCCGCCAACATCAACACGGCCTGATAAACTCTGCACGCTGCCTCCATCACATCAGCTCCGTCAGTTTCCCTCTCTCATTCCTATTAAGGTCACAGTCCTCCCTCCTCCTCCTCCTCATTTTCCTGCTCACTACACAAAGTGAATGACAGAAAAATGTGCGCTGTGTGTCAGCGTCTGTGTGCGCTTCAGGGGCGGTGCTTCACCCCGAGCACGACGGACAAAAGAGGAAAACAGGAAGATGAAGCCTGATGAGCACGCGGTGACAGAAATAAGAGGACGTAGCGGCGGAGGCCGGAAGAATGATTCCGACTGTTGGAGCTCAAAGCGAACGCTACGAAGGAAGCAGGATCTGATCTAAGACACATAAAGAAGGCCTCTGTGCAGCGGCGTGACTCACTGTGGAGACGCCACCGCAGCCCAGCAGAGCGCCGACGACAGCACAGGAATCAAAGCGCTGCACGCAGCTCAGACCTGCGAGGGAAAGAGCAGTCTGTGCTGCTTTATACACTGAAGAAGAACTAAAGCGAGGCTCGGGCCGACCGTTTCCCAGCCTCTCACCCCGTTTCATCATTTCCCGCTCTGCGTGTAATCTGGCGCAGGTCGAAGGTTCAGCTTCCTTCTGCTTTGACCTCTGACCCCAAACGCACAGAAACATGTCCGCTGTACCTGCTCCCTCAGCTTCCTCTGGTCTCCGCTCCCAGAACGTGAAGACGACGTGAAGATGGTTTTTCGTGGGAGCCGATACCTTCCGACTCAGGTGTGAACGTGAGGACAGCGTCTAAACCACGATCTCTGGTTTTGTGGGGATTTCTCGGGCCGTGCTCTGACTAAAGTTTTGTTTCAATGACTCCTCTCAGGACTTTGTTATTGATGCAGAAGAAGAAGGATCGACACAGACACGTGTGTTGCAGGTTGAATGTGCCGTGAAAATAAAGATATGTTAATAGTTGTTTAAACGAGTCCCTAACCTGCTCAACAGCACCTGAAACCACAACGGCCTGAATCTGTTTCCAGCTTGTTCTTATTACTGATCATCAGGTCGTGCTCAGCTGATCGAGAACCTCAAAAATCGACTCAACGATGAAAATTGTTTATCACAGCTTTTTTTGGGCAGTTTGGGAGTGACATATTGGCTGACCTTGGCTATTTGCAGATCTTTATGGATAAATGAAAATTTAAAAAGTAAAGAAGAGACAGGAAAAAAAACATCCACGTTATCATTGATGTTGCATAGTTTGTCCACCAGAGGGCGCTCTGCAGCGTCGCTGTCAGCTGATCCCAGGGAGCGTAAACGAGTAACCCACGACTGTCACTTGATGTTTAGGTTTCGTGTGTTGGATAACATGATCCATGCGCGTCTTCAGTGAACGAGCTTCAGCTTCGATTCCAGAAATCGGAAAAGTCCAATTTTGGGGGAATGAGCCCTCTGCGATCTGAGCGTCCATTCAGCTCCCTCTCTTTGTCTCGCAGTATTTGCTCGCCCTCGTGACCTTCCTTTGATGCCGCAGCGGTGCCGGCCTTCCCGGCGACTCTGCATTCAAAGAACCCCTCAATGGGCCTTTTATGACACCATTGTGTCAGCTGGAGTGTTTGAGCCATTCACAAAGAGCTGGAGAGCAAACATGAGGCAAACAGCTGGATGTGAGTGTCAGTCTTCAGACAGGCGGGGGAATGGGATTAACGGGACATTCATTAAAAAGGAGATTAGATGAGTTAATGGGGTTTGTTTGTGATAGATTAACTTCTCTTCCTGTGGTTTATTTACTCATCGGCTGGTTTCTCTGTCCCCCAGATCAGGGTGAAACAGCAGACCCCTTGAAGGGCTTTTAGCCACGCCCCTTCACAAACTTTGTCTTTCAGCACATTTCTAATTCAGGCAGCGGGACAGAGACTTTAGTTTAGCTGCTGAATTAGAAGGCACCAAGAAACTGCACCAAGAAAATATCACAGCCATCAAAAATATGAAATTATTTCTAATTTCAGGAGCTAAACTCTGTAGTTCCTCTGCCGTCCAGCAGAGGCAGTGGTGAGTCAGTCTCCATAGCCTGATGTACAGACTGTTCATGACACCTGTACAGGGGGAGGACGTTTCTATAACTCACCTGTTTGCATGATTAGGGGCGGGGTTTTGTTTTGTTTGTACACAAATAGAATCAACAACACCAACAATAATAATAATGTAAAGTTTAAATGTCACCTCCCCTATAACATCAACAGGTTAGCAGCACGGACACACAAGTTACATACAATCATTTACAAATATAATAAATATACTGTTAGAAATTAAAAGTATTGAGTGCAGCGATGGACTGAAGCTGCTGGCAGTCCAATAAACAGGTCCTCTGTATTTAAGAATGTCAGAGTGCAGTTGGTAAATCACTAATCACATATACACACTTATACACACAGAGATGTGTATTATATATTCACATTAACAAGATTCAGGGTTTTCTAAAAAAGAGGAGCAGATGAAGAAAGTCTGTTTGAGAAATAGAAAAATTTATTTTGAATTAATGAAATTCTATGAAGATATGATTGACATGTAGCAGCCCACACACTAGTACTAGACATTATGTGTGGATAAATGAAAAATTAATGTAATATCAACATACAGGGAACAATTTATAGAATGCCGAGCTCTGCTCAGAATATCGACTTCATCGACTTTCTGCAGACAAATTCAGGATTTTGTGAAATATAATCTATGAATATAAAGTGACAGTTTGTTAGCATAACTCTTCTTTTGCTTCTCTTATAAGGTCATCAGAGTGAGATAAGTGTCAGCTGCAAACATCAGAGGGAGTACATTTTTACAGACATAGTTTCAAAATCATGAATGTAAATTAAAAATAAGAGCGGGCCTAAAAACCCACACACAAGCTCCCTTTGAATTCTGGTTGTTAACAATGACCCGTTTTTCTCTTATTGTTATCTAATATTTCCAGTTCCAATTTTATTTAATTTTGTTAAAAGCATTTTAAACTGAACTGTGTCAAACACCTTTGACAAATCTAGGAACAAACCAAGGGAATATTTTTATCATCCAACCCTGTAGAAAGGCCTGCTCTGAAGACATTTTTTCTATAAATCCATAACAGTGATTATACGATATTATTATCAGACAGATGTTTTCAAATTCTTAGTACTTTGGAAAAAAACAGGTGAGAGGCCGACAGTTAAAGAAACTAGATTTGAATAAAGGACTTTATGTTCTTTTTAAACCTTGTTTTTAAACACAACACGTGTAAAGGGTTCAGTGATAACAGGAGCGACTTGTCTCGCCGTGGTCAGCGGCGTGGTCAACATTTTTAGTGTTATTTGAAAAACCTCTGTAGGAGCTGGAGGGTCAACCACACCTGAACAAGCACAACTGTGGTAAGTGTGGCCTCTGTGACTGACGGGTGGATGCTGACACAGGTGGATGCTGACACAGGTGGATGCTGAAAAGTGGATGCTGACACAGGTGGATGCTGAAAAGTGGATGCTGAAAAGTGGATGCTGACACAGGTGGATTCTGACAGGTGGATGCTGACACAGGTGGATGCTGACAGGTGGATTCTGACAGGTGGATGCTGACACAGGTGGATTCTGACAGGTGGATGCTGACACAGGTGGCTGTAGCTGCTAGCTTCAGCTGAGCTCCACCTCTGGACTGCATTTGGGCTGCTGGAGCCTTCAGGATCATTTAGTGACCAATCATACGTTTGCTATGAGGTGAGATGTGGGCGTGGCCTTCAAAGCACGAGCATCGGGGTTTCCTGCGTCTCTGACAGAAGGTCGGGTTTCAGAGTCCTGCAGGAGGAGGAAGAGCGAGTTCGGCTCGACAGAAGGTTTTTTGTGCGCCATCCTCGTCCTCCTGAAGGACGCCACAGACTGCGAGCTGTGTTCTTCCTGCTCGGCCGGCCCAGGCTAAGAATAGTCTGATGCTAATGTCCTGCTGCTGGTGCACAATGAGCTCCTTCAGAGAGACAGAAGAACCAGATTTAACTCTGGTGTTTACTGTGAAACCCTCGGTCACTTATTCTCACTCGCCTCCTCTAAATCTGCTCAGGATATTTTAAACACGTCCCACTCGCTGCTGAATTTAACCAGCCGTTATTTTTCACCTCTGCGGCTCCTCCACACTGACCTCCTCTCCACCGCTTCCTGTTGTCCATCCTCCGTCAGTTACACTGACAGGTGCAGTAATGTGAAGGGGGCAAAGCCACGTGTGTGACTTAGTTTGAGCCGCCCTTCTTGTCTTATCTCTGCCTTCAAACGTTGATCCTGCAGGTCTGGAAGGACGGCGTTGGAGGAGCACTCAGCAGCCCATCAATCATCTTCATTTATCAGAGTTTTCCATTAATGGAGGGATGAAGGAGGGCAAATACACACTAAGAAACTTGGGCAGAGAGGCAACAGCAGCTCAGAGGAGAGGGAGGGGCTAATGTGACGGTAAATATCGGCCTATCGTTGTTTGAGTTTCTTGTTTTTCAGCCGGGGCTGAAACGAAGGAGAGAGAGGGCGTGGACTTTAGAGGGCACGAGGTCACGCTTTGTGTATTTGTCGTGTTCAGCAACGGAAGCACGTACAGGTCTTTGTTTACACACTGCACAATCTCAGGTTTTTATTTTATTTTGACCTCCTGCTCGCGACCTGTGACGTATCCAGAGTATCGGCAGACACGCCTCCTCTATATGTCCCAACGCTGAGGTCATGGAAAATAAAAAAGCCATGTGGAAGGAGAAGTCTTCTTCTTAAAGGAAGAGTGTAGTGTGTGTGTGTGTGTGTGTGTGTGTGTGTGTGTGTCTGTGTGTGTGTGTCCAGCTGAAGGCTAATGATAGCAACATGCTAATGCAGAATAGAATGGCTGGGAGTGATCACAGGTGTAAAACGCCATCACACCTGGCCCTGTGGTGCAGGTTGGTGGGTAGGAGTCTGTCGCGTGTAGCTCATAGTTCGCGGTCGGTGCCGGGCTTGCAGGACAAAGCGTGAGGAAGAGGAGGAGGAAGGCTCAACAGCTCTTAGTTTTTGTTCACAGAGGCTGACGGTTACTGCAGGTGTTCTCACATCAAACACATCTGGACACATCTGTTCTCAGCCTGCTGTCTGAGCAGCCCGACGTAGACTTATACTGGTTTGTGCTGCCATTTAACTGGGACCATTTTCTCTGTTTTCCTGGAGAGCTGGAATGTGATTGGTCAGGGTGTGGAAGCTGAAGAAGAGGGAGGAGGTGTGGGAGTGTTTTCTCAGAGTTGGGTCATAAAGAGGTGGTGGGAGTGGAGGTGGGGTGTGTTTGCGTGCCACCACACGGGCGGAGCTGCAGCTCACTGAGTGCTTACAGAGCAGCAGAGCGTCACCACGGCGTCCACCTCAGTGATGGTTGAAGTAATGGTCGTAGTTTGAGTGACACAGCTGGAGCTGCTGATGAACTTGGCCCTGTTGAAAGCGTCAGGTTGGAGGACTTCCTGTGATCTCTGAGCGCCCTTCCTCTTCATAAATCTCCACAGCCGTTAAACGGGCGACCCCGTCACCGTCAGTGGGCGTGTTCCACGCTAGGCCATGCTGAGGTGTCCACGGAGGCCTGACCGAAACAAGCTGGCAGCTGCATACATCAGGGCCAACAGCTGGAGGGCCTCAGCACTCCCAGACACCATTAACGGCCAGTCCGTCACACTGGGAATGTTCGGCACGCCGAGGAGACTTCTGTCAGTGTGATGGACATCGCACGGTCAGAAACAGGAAGCTGCTCTCTGTCACTGCTTCAGCAGGGATTTACAAACGTTGTCTGTTCCAGGCAGAAAAAACGCTGACAGCGTTCATTCGAACCCAAACTAACGGCTAAACCTTGCTAAACTGCTGAACCACAGTCATCAACGTGAAACTGAGTTTGTCATTGGCCAGAGCCGACTGACCCTCGATCACCAGCTGCAAACGAAAACACCGAGGTCAACGAATCACCATCCGCTCGGCTGCGACGCTTAAACCAGCATCAGCCTCCAAACTCCGTGAAGCTCGTTACTGATTACTCATCAGTGTGTCACAAACTGAGGAGGAAGAGGAGGGACTGAGATCAGCTGCGATGACCTGTCAGCACTGTGATTGGCCGCCGACATCTTCTCTCACTCTGGATGTTGACCTCTGACCTCTACGTTCATGTTGTGGTCTGGAGCTCATTTCCGTGAACGTCTCTGTACTCGGTCTCTGTTATCGCTCCTCCTCTTCTTCCTCCTCCTGTAATTAAAGAATGTGACCCAGCCGTCTGTTCTGATAACGGCTGGATGGAGCGCATGAAAGAGGAGCGCATCAGGAACGTGGAGAAAGTCGAGGTCACAGGATGGGAAGCCTCCCTTCCTTCTGCTCCATCCTCCCTTCGTGCTCAGCTGACTTCTCCTCTGAGGGAGGGAGGGTCTTATCTGTCACAAGCTGGAAAAATGTTTCCTTTTTCCAGAACACATGAAACGGCCCGGAGAATGCGTGCAGCGCTGTTATAAATCCTCACGTCTTCTGCAGTCAAATCCAGAAAAAGTGCAACTTTTAACTGAAAGCTGTGAGATTGTTAGCATAGACTGTAAATAAAGATGTACATAACCACGGTGACATTGGGTATGGAGGATTTGGGCGCTGAGTGCTGAAGATAAGTTTTCCCGTTATGGTTGTAGATGTTTCCACCACGGCGACGTTCCTGGAAGGCGCCCTCGTCTCTCGCCCCGACACGTTTGTATGTCGGAGCTTTCGGCGCCCTGCCTAACAGCTGAGGACAGAGCCGTGAACTTTACATGACTGACATGTTTGAGCGTGTACACGCCGGCCGCCTAGGAGCAGGCTGTGGCCTTGACTGCGGTGGAGCTTCAGGATGCGGACTCGTTTCTACGCCCAGGATTTAGGCCTGGAACAGCTTGTAGAAGAATCAGAACCAGCGTTTATGCTTTCATGGATGCGCACTGATCCTCGCTCTGCTCACGGAGGAATTGCGCTCTTTTCATGACAGGTCGGCTAGCTCGGGCTAGCTTTGGCTTTTCCAGCTGTGATGTGGGAGTGCTCCACCAGAGCCCGAAGCCGTGTAATGTTGTGTTTGTGTGTCAGGGCCGCATGATGGCACTTTATAAAAAACGACCTGTTTTTTGTTCTCATGTTTTTCACATCAGAAGCACAAATTTCTTCTCAAAGCTGAACTGAGGTTTTTATCTGAACCTGACTCACAGTGTCTGACGCTCGCTGAGAATGGTAGTTTTAATCAGTAATGCACTATCCACATATCACCAACACGCGGAGCGTCACAGCTGTCACCCGACAGGAACGCCGGGTGGCCTTTAAACCTGTGACCGTTCCACCGGGCACCAACGAATCCAGCGTGTTTCACGCCCGGCCACAGAGGCGCCTCGCTTCACACAGCCAAACCTGAAACTGTCACAAAATGTTGTCAGTGAAATCTGAGAGGACTCGGAGACTTTTCCAGGCTGGGAATTGTGACTTGGAATTCCAGCAGAGAATTAGACAGAGATTCCTGACCCCGCCCCCCCGCCCGGCCCCCGAGGGGAGAGACAGGGATGTTCCTGTTAGTGCACTAACTTTATATTCATAACTCAGACCTGATTCCATCTGTTCTCCTCCACTTATCCTTGTCAGGGTCGGGGACAGACAACCATTCATACTACTGTGGGAGCAGAGCACACCAGCCTGATGCTGGAATCAAACTCGGGACCTTCTTGCTGCGAGGCATCAGTGCTAACCTGTTTCTGCTGTGCGCTGATTTTGTTCCTGGGTTTATCCGTTCCCATGGAGACTTTAGAAACGTCCTTGAAGGCGCTGAATAGTTTGGATGAATAAATGTTACAGATGGACTGTGAGGAATGAAACACACACACAGCAGCTGGCGTGTCTCCTGTACTGATAAACTGTACGAGGAGTGAATCAGTGGTTCTTGTTGTTAGCAGCTGCTCTTTGCTTTGGCCCTGCAGTCCGTCTGCAGACTCAGATTACACAGATTAGAACTCAGATTAGCCACATGGCTGTCCAGCTGACCCCTGAGATGGACTCAGGGAGCACATCTGTGCAGACAGATGCAGCTGCTGCTCGTGTCTTTATAAGACGGCCTACATTTCCGTGAGTTGTGTACTTTATCGAAGTACTCCGATATGTAAATGTCGTGTACTCAGAATCTGCACTTTGTTCATATTTCACAGCTTTTAAATGTTCCTGCATTCCACAAAGTGACCAGGTCACATGATCTCTGTGGTGCAGGTGACTATAACCTGTGTGACTTCAGTGCATCAGCTGACCTTCTTACTGCTCTCTTATTGGTGTTTGCTGAAACGTCTCCTCCTCCTCACGCTGTCCCTTTGTTGTGCGTCTCCATGCTTATCGCCATAGTTACCTGTGGCACCAGGAATGTGGAGCCACCAAGGAATGTGTACAATTATTAAACCAGTGAGGGGCCAGACAGACACAGACATACGCACAGACACACACACAGACACACACACACACACAGCAACACCAGACACACAGACACACACACACACACACGCATGCACACGCATGCGTGTGTGCATGCGTGTGTGTCTCTGTGTGTGCATGCGTGTGTGCGTGCGTGTATGCGTGTCTGTGTGTGTGCATGCGTGTGTGTATGCGTGTCTGTGTGTGTGCGTGCGTGTGTGTGTGCATGCGTGTGTGCATGCGTGTGTGCATGCGTGTCTGTGTGTGTGCATGCGTGTCTGTGTGTGTGCATGCGTGTCTGTGTGCGCGTGTGTGTCTGTGTCTGTGCATGCGTGTGTGTCTGTGTCTGTGCATGCGTGTGCATGCGTGTCTGTGTGTGTGCATGCGTGTCTGTGTGCGCGTGTGTGTCTGTGTGTGTGCATGCGTGTCTGTGTGTGTGCATGCGTGTGTGTGTGTGTGTGTGTGTGTGTCTGTGCATGCACACACACACACACACACACACACACACACGCATGCACACACACAGACACACACGCATGCACACACACACACAGACACGCATGCACACACACACACACACACACACACACACACACACACACAGACACACATGAAGACACACATGATCGACCCTTGTTAGTTAGAAGCGCTGTTGCAACCATGCAGGCCCTAACCGTGAGCTGTGCTGAGGCGGCGTCCTTCGCTCCGTGCTGAACCCGGGAAAGTGAGTTTGAATGACCTGCAGATGATCCTGCGGCTCCTGTTTGCCCACAAACACAGACTTAGTCTGATGTTTCCTAAGCAGTGAGGCTCAGTCTGATGTTTCCTCAGCACCGAGGTTCAGTCTGATGTTTCTTCAGCTCCACGTCAGCACATTCACGGTGAAAGCTGCTCTGCGAGGTCCGTCCTGCTCCTCTCTGACTCCAACACTATGATAAAAAAAATCTCCAGAATCAACTTCCTGTTTCATTCAATCAGACCTGAAAGCCAAAAACATTAAAAAGGTTCACTCTCTTGTTTCTTCTATCCAATCAGAACTCACCCAGAGAAAGAGAAAATAAAGGGGGGAGGGGCGTGTTTATGTGGAGCTCTTAAATTTAGCAGGTTAAAGGTCAGAAATGTGTTTTACAACAACAGTTTCTGCTCTGACGGTGGATGGTCATGTGCTCGACTGCACCAGAAGAAGAATCATGCAAAGCTGCTCCAAGAATAGAAATATGGAGTTCTACTGCTGAGACTCTGCAGTCCACCACTTTAAGGCTTTGTTTAAAAAGAGGACAAACTGTTGGACAGATGCAGATGGATGGACGGCCCTCCTGTCCCCGGACTCCCGTCATCGTCAGCCTCTCTGCGTTCCTGCTGTCATCACTTCTGACAGCGCTCGCCTTTAAAAGGAGGAAGTGGAGATGACGGGCCCGAGCTCCGATGACGGCTGATCAAAGACTGGGAGAGATGAAGAGCAGAGATCATCTGCAACTGTCAGGCTGCAAGTGCTCAGGATGACTGATCATCATAATTTACCGTTGTGTTCATTATTTATGTTTATTTACTAATGTCGTGAATCATGAGCAGGAACCGCTCAGAGCCACGCCTCTCATCACCTGAGGTAAACTCGACCTGTGAGGCAGCTTTGTGTGTTTCCTGAGGGCCAAGATGACAAACGGACTCAGACTGTGGATGTTAAAGTTCACATCTTTGATCTGAAGCTTGTTTGAGTTTTTCCACATTAATGAGACTCTGAGCATTTCTCTGCTCAATGGGTGCTTATTTTTAGGTACGGTGGGACCGATGAAGACTTTGGCATCATTCAGGCGTGAGCCAGGAACGTGTGAAGCTTTGAACCAATCAGCAGTGAGCTGTGAGCGAGGCCTCACACGGGACGTCAGAGCTCGTGTTATCGCGTTTCTTTGTCGCTTTAGTTTGTTCTGCTGCAGCTGGGGAGTGATCTCAAGGTCAGACACAACAGTTTGTCATCACCGTCCAATCAGCTTTGGGAATGAACGGGGGGGTGATGGGTGAGGAGAAAAGGTGTCGGCAGGAGCACGTTAGGAGCTCCGGCTCAGCTCTGTGACGGCAGCTGATGACATGTGCGCCTCCTCACAGAGGTCAGCCGTTTAGCTCGGAGCAAGCCAGCGTCTCCCTGAGCAGCTCTCTAACGTTCATCTCCATCCAGCCCACTCCTTCTTTCTTCTTCAAAATGCATTTATATTTAATATTTTCTAGACAAGAAACTACAAGTATTTTTCTACAGAATCATACATGTGCACTTCATATTTATACTTGATATTTATCTTTCATCTTTTTGTTGTATTGTGACTTTATTCTGGTTGCGCCTTGTGGGCTCTGTGTACGTCCTGCATCCTCGCCCACAGTGAGAGTACATTTTCTGTTTCATCCTCTCCAAACGTTGACCTCAAACGCAAACTCTCAAACCTGCAGTTCCTCTAGCGTCCAGCAGAGGCTGCAGTGAGTCCTGTGCAGTGAAGCCTGCGCTCCAGCTGAGGCTCAGAGCGAAGGATAGTGATTGGATGTTGCTGTGATGCTGTCACAGCCTGTGGATGCAGCTAACATGCTCACATCAAAGACAGGATGGTGATGTAGTCACCTGGTACTGGTTACTGATCCACCCTCGCTGCAGTAGCTCGTTAGCTAATGACAGAACTGCAGCCAGAAAAACTTTTTGAAAATAAAAGCTGAAAGGTGTTTTTTATGTTGTTGTGTCATTATTGTGAAAACTCAACATCTCAGTGATTTAGTGGTTTTGATGATGGTTCATAAATGATGGCACACTGCTGCCCCTGTATAAACTGGCTGTCTTTGCTTGGTGTCGGGTCGAGTTTGTAACATCACACAGCACTGACGCTGACGCAGTCCAGGAAGCAGTGAACAGCGCTGTCTTCTCCCTCCTTTTAGTCTTGTCGTTTGTTTTTTCTTGTTTTTCCTGCTTTAAAGTGAGTCCTGCTGTTTCTCCATCGACGGTCCAAACCAGGTCAAAGTGCTTTTCATCAGCGTTTCTTCTTCTTCGGTATCTCTGCAGCTCTTCCACGTGGCATACGTGCTGATCAAATTCGCCAACTCTCCGCGGCCTGACCTCTGGGTTCTGGAGAGATCCGTGGACTTCGGGCAGACCTACCAGCCGTGGCAGTACTTCGCCTGTGAGTAACAGCACACGCTTGCATGCATGTTCACCTGTACGACCCCGACAGCCGAGGACCGAACTCTGTCAGATTCCACCGTCCTGACCTCCTGTGGGTCACCCTAACTCTTCTTCTAACCTCAGTTAAACAGCAGTTCGGGGGCCGGGGGGAGGGGCATTACATCACAGGCCTGCCAGCTGATTGGCTGTGGCAGCCGTCAGTTCAGGTGAGCTGGAGGGGAATTCCAGGACTGTTGCCAGCAGGTCGCAGCGTGATGTTTAACTAGCAGATGTGTGCCTCATTCAGACTCACACCAGGTGTCTGAGGTGGTGGCAGATAAATGAAAAGGTGACGGCTTAATGCAGGTGTTCATATCATAAATGTGGTTAGCTTGACTTTTAATTTGAAAGAATGCTGCAGAATAATCTCTGCACCTCTGTTTTCTCTCTTCTACCAGGGTCGGTGCTGGTACTGGTGCAGTAACTGGTACTGGTGCAGTAACTGGTGCTGGTGCTAAGATCAGCCTATAGTTCAGAAGCTCTGAGAAGCGGACATTACATAGGATTACTCGCAGTATTTCGGGGTATTTCCATGTAGAATTTAGGGCTGTATCCACCAATCACTGGTGAATTTCTTGCCTTAGCTCCTCCCACATCTGCTGACATCACTGCATCCTGCTATGGGCCCAGCCACAGTGTGATGCTGTGCTTTTCTGAGCTTTTTGAGGATGAGCACCTGTAGTTTCTGTTGACAACGTGTGGAAACAGCCGAACGGTGTTCACTAACATGACGCCAAATGTGGTGTTAGGGTTTGAGAGCAGCTGCTTAGAGATGCTCTAATCATCAACTGAAGTGGATCCTGAGGACGTCTCACACTTTTCTGTTTTCTTGTGTGTGTGTGTGTGTGTGTGTGTGTGTGTGTGTGTGTGTGTAGCCTCCAAGAGAGACTGCATCGAGCGTTTTGGACAGAGCACCATTGAGAGGATCAGCCACGATGATGACATCGTCTGCACCACCGAGTATTCACGCATCGTGCCACTGGAGAATGGAGAGGTGAGACAATCACGTGATCAGATTACAACGACTCTGTAACGAGATCAGTTTAAAGATAGCTGGGAGAAAGATGAGTGAGGAGGACGTAGAAATCTATCAGCCAAAGGAACGAGCGAGTGGTCCAAATGGATAAATAATGCTCACAAAGTGAGAAAAAAGCAGACAGTGACTAAAGGTTGAAATTCTGAGCTGTTAGCTAACATCAGTTCAAGGAATTGGTCAGCTGACCCGAGGAACGATCAGCTGCCAGGTGTTTGCAGGTTTCGTGTCTTTGTCCTCAGATCGTCGTGTCTTTGGTGAACGGCCGTCCCGGGGCGATGAACTTTTCATACTCGCCAGTACTGAGGGAGTTCACCAAGGCCACAAACATCAGGCTCTGCTTCCTGAGAACCAACACGCTGCTGGGTCACCTGATGGGCAAGGCGCTCCGCGACCCCACCGTCACCCGCAGGGTAAGGCACCGCAGCAAACCAATCATCAGTCAGCACGCAGTGACGTCATAGTTTGCTGATTTGCTGCTGTTGGGTGTTTACTGCTACATGTTGCGTTTTCTGGACTGATCACGACAAACAGTAAAGATGAGATCATGCTCCTCAAGTCTGTTAAATGAATCCTACAAGGCTGTAAGATGGATGGATGGATGGATGGATGGATGGATGCATGGATGGATGGATGGTTGGATGCATGGATGAAGGCATGGATGGATGGATGGTTGGATGGATGCATGGGTGGATGGATGCATGGATGGATGCATGGATGCATGGATGGATGGTTGGAGACATGGATGGTTGGTTGGATGGATGGATGGTTGGCTGGATGGTTGGATGGATGGATGGTTGGATGCATGGATGCATGGATGGTTGGAGACATGGATGGATGGATGGATGGATGGATGGATGGTTGGATGGATGGATGGATGGTTGGATGCATGGATGAAGGCATGGATGGATGCATGGATGTTTGGATGGATGGATGGATGGTTGGTTGGCTGGATGGATGCATGGATGGATGGATGGTTGGATGGATGGTTGGAGACATGGATGGATGGTTGCATGGATGGATGGATGCATGGATGGTTGCATGGATGGATGGATGCATGGATGGTTGGATGGATGGATGGATGGTTGGATGGATGGATGGATGGTTGGATGGATGGATGGATTCATGGATGGTTCGATGGATGGTTGGATGCATGGATGAAGGCATGGATGGATGCATGGATGGCTGGATGGTTGGAGACATGGATGGTTGGATGGATGGATGCATGGATGGATGGATGGTTCGATGGATGGTTGGATGCATGATGAAGGCATGGATGGATGCATGGATGTTTGGATGGATGGATGGTTGGATGCATGGATGGAGGCATGGATGCATGGATGGATGCATGGCTGGATGGTTGGAGACATGGATGGATGGTTGCATGGATGGATGGATGGTTGGATGGATGGTTGCATGGATGGATGGATGGATGGATGGTTGGATGGATGGTTGCATGGATGGATGGATGCATGGATGGTTGGATGCATGGATGGATGGTTGGCTGGATGCATGGATGGATGGTTGGCTGGATGCATGGATGGATGGATGCATGGATGGTTGCATGGATGGATGGATGGATGGATGGATGGATGGATGCATGGATGTGATATGCCTTCACAACAAGAGACGTCGTCAACATCTGGACGTTTAGGAAAGCGATGCAGAGAACTTGGTGTCAAATTTTGATGAAGAGTGAGTGTGTGAGTTGTCCCAGCATGAGTGTTGTTGTTGTTTGAAGTGACTGTAGGCAGCAAAGAACCCTGAAGCTGCCAGCAGTGTTTCTGACTCAGCTCCTGGTGTGATCTGTGTTCTAGTATTACTACAGCATCAAAGACATCAGTATCGGAGGACGCTGTGTGTGCAACGGGCATGCTGAGGCCTGCAACGCCAAAGACCCCAGCAACCCCTACAAGTAAGATTTAACTCACACACACACACAGTCGTTCACTGTGTTTGTCTCTTGGAGTCACACACACACACACACAGACACACACACACAGACACACACACACACTCACCTCTTTCCCCGGAGCTGTGATCTGAAAGGCGTCAGGTACGCCTGTCTGAGGGTTGGCTGTGTGCCACGCTCTTATCAATTTGCATACCTGCGATGGAAATAAATGCTAGCTGTGTTTGAGCATGTGCTGGCAAACGAGGGTACAGCTGGCATTCAGAGGAGCTCAGCATGGCCTCACAGAACCTGCAGCTGCTCAGTAAACTCCGTCACCACGTACGTCTGAGCAAAGCTCACCTGGATGTCAGATACAGGTGAGCTACAGCTAGCAGCGTAATCACTCTGGAGTTGTCCAAACCACAAAACTAGGAAACTTTTTCAAAGAGGCCACGCCCCCAGATATGACAACTTTAATCCAGCTTAAACAGGTGAGTCATGGAAACATGTTCCCTTGTACAGGTGTTGTGAAGATGGAAGTGATCCACAGCAGGGCTCTAGAGTGCGACCAATTTGACTTTTAAATATAAATGAATTTTGCCAGAAACGCCAGCATCTCAGGTTAAAGCTCACAAAACTATTTCAACAACCACCAAACAGTAAATGAGAGCAGGTAACGGACTCCACACAAAGACGTAAACACAGAGCGGACCGACGCGTCAGAATCAGCGTTCTCTTTCTCGACTTTCTCACAGGACGGCCCGCACACGGACACGCCGTCGGGGCTGAAAGCCGACAGCTCGCTGACTCTGATGCATCGGGTCTGCGCTGTGTTTACGTCTTTTTTACGCTCGATTCTGAGCTGCAGGATTTATCTCTCTCCACAACACAATGCAAGCGAGCGCAAATGCAAAAACTGAGCGAGAGGGGCTGCTGGTGTGTGTGTGTGTGTGTGTGTGTGTGTGTGTGTGGATAATAGCAAACACTGAAATACGTTTTTTGCACGCAGCAATGAATTTTGGTCACTCAAATTTCAGCTTTTCTTCGCTCACAATAAATTTCTCCTCAAAATGCAACACTTCCACCTGCACATTTATTTTTTATGTGCGCTCAGAATAGTGGCACAAAGATAACGCCACAGCACAGAGACCAAACAGTTTGTGTGAACGTGTTTAACATGTCTGTGGGACTGACTCACTGCTGCCTCCGCTGGACGGCAGAGGAACTGCAGGTCTAGCGTGGACACGCAGACGGTCTGCTGGGAGAGTGAGGAGGTGTTTGTGACTGTGATGCTGTAGTTTGATGTGAGAGAAAGAGCTGAGACTGAGAGGCAAAGATTTTAGGATAATAATCTACAGAACGAAAACACCCACGGACATAGGTGTGTGTGTGTGTGTGTTAAGACTTAAGCCTGTGTTTAGCTGTCATCATTACAGAAACATGAATACGCGTCTGTTTCCTCTGCATGCACAGACGTGCAGTCCTGCTGTTTGTTTTCCATTTCTTTCCTGTGTGCAGTGCAAATTATTACCCATGCATCATGTCACTCTCTCACACACACACACACACACACACACACTCGTACAGACTCATTGAGGGAGTGTGGACACAGCTTGGTGCGGAGCTGCTTTTAAACATGATTCATTTGCGATTTGAGGGGGAGATGTGATGCACAGCAGAGACACTCGCAGCTGCTGGGACTCTTTCCGCCGTCACGCCGACATCCTGGAGATATTTAAGCTGCGCGTTAATTGACAGTCGATAAAGACATCCAGGTGGCTCCATTTCCAGTTGTTAACCCTGAGGTCAGGAAATCTCTGGGGCTATAAATCAGTGACAGAGCTCAAGCTTTCCCTCATATTTCTGTTTCGTGGTTTCAACAGGCAGCAGTTTGTTTCATTTACTGTCCAAAGCTGGAAGTTCAAATCTGTAGAGGCGCGAAGCTGCAAACCTCCTGCTGCACAACCTGAAGAGAATAAAGACTGTGAGTGAAAGGGAGGACGTGTGGTTGGTGTCTCTGCTCCAGGCACAGCTCTCCTGACATTTGTGCCAAACTGAATGAAGAGATATGATGATGTTGCCAAGTTTAGTGCACATGTCGCTCCCAGCAGGAAGTAGTGTGTTTCGGTCTGCGTGGTGTAGCGGGCAGGTACCGGCTCACAGACTCTGTGCCGTTGTGTTCAGCTGATGCTGGGGTTTGTATGAAATGGTCCTCAGGGCTGCAGCTCTGCGAGGCCGCAGGCGCCGTGCAGCTGCACTCGTGGCTCTCCTGGTTTAAACTGCGGTTTATCGCTGAGCGCAGCAGTCCTGAGCTCGCCAGGTCTCTCATCAGTCAGAGAAGCGTGGAACTTCACCTGTGATGGAAAAGGAAGGGTGGAGGAGAGAGGGAGGGCACTCCACCATGGGCTCAGTCTGAAGCGTTCGTGTGCTCAGAACAATGTATGAAACTCCTGCGCAGCATCAGTGTCCCTGGACAAAGTGGTGCAGCTGGAGATGAGCAGACGGGGCTGCCGTCAAATGAAGGCTCGATAAAAATAATAGAAATTCCATGTGCAGCGTGTCTCTGTTGTTGCAGAGCCCTTCCTGTGTTTTATGACCTTTAACCTGCTGCTGATGAGCTCAGCTGTGCAGCGTCTGCTCACCTGCAGCCTTCAAACGCGTCCAGGCTGACGCTGCTCTGCATTCCTGCGCTCTGACACAAAGCGAGGTCAGGAGAGATTTATTCGAATTCCTTTATCGCTCTGACGCCTGCCTGCACGCCGCAGCCAAAGACACGACCTGCTCTGGTTCCCGGACGTGTTCGCCGACCCTCATTCATCTCATTATTGGAATGTTTGAACATTTTGATAAGAACATAAACCACACGCCTGCTCCGTGCCTCTGTTTAAAATACCAGAATACTCGTCATACCCACAGTTTGCCACAGCTGAAGGAGCTGAACGCCGCTTCCAGAGCACGCTCGCTTTTTAGAGTTTTAAACAGTCTGCAAGTCAGAGCTCAGGTGACCTCGCTGACGGGTTAGACACACTTCTGATCGTCAGTGTGTGCTCACACGGATGCTTTGTTTGTTATTCTCTCATTAATTCAATGAAACAGCTGGAATCAGCAGGCCAATCGCAGCAGAGTCTGCGTTGACGCGAGGTGGACTCCTGAGGATGTGCACGTCAGTTTCAGAGCGCTCGTGGTTCTGACGGATTATCACTGAATATGTGCCGCGACCACGCACGCACGCACGCACGCACGCACGCACACACACACACACACACACACACACCAGCTGTGAATGAAGAACCCAGATGTGGCCCCTGAGCTGTGATCCTGAACTAAAGGTGAAACCAAACACATCAATCTGAAAGCAGCTGTAAAGCGCACGCAGCACCGAGCGCGCCTCTGACACGTCAGGGTTACACACAGGAAATGTCATCTGTGTGATGTCACATATTTACATGTGACCAGGTTTCACCTGTCACACCAAGCTCTGCTGGCTTTCTGCTGCAGCTCTGCGTTATTCACACATCCGGTGTAAGAAGAGCGTGCTGGGCCTCGCCTCCGCAGAGATCCAGTGCACACAGCGTTGGTTCAGCTCGCTGAGATGAGCGCGGCGTGAGGTCTGCAGAAGCGACACACTGGACTCGCCCTCGGGCTGTTTGCCAGGAACGCACACTCAGATATTACACAGCCATCGCACACACTGACACACAGGACTGAGGATTGAGTTCAAGGCCAGCGCATTCCTGCCGTAAACACGCCTGACGAGCCGATCTCTGTCTGCGCTTTATCGCTCACACTTTACGTGATCGCACAGCTGCTGGAGCCCAGACAGGAAGTACCGAACCAGGTGGAAGCGCACCATTTAATGTCGTTTCTTTGAAGCAGCTGACCTCCAGAGGTCGAGGTGGCCGGAGAAGGTGACGGAGGGCCAGAGAGGTGGAGGCAGAGAGGTTTAAAGAGCGGCTGGCGGTTACATGGTTGTGAATCTGTGACGGGCAAGCAGATCAAACTGTAACTGAGTACTTTTACTCAAGTACTTTGCTGAAGTACGGCTTTAATGTACTTTAATGAAGCATGGATGCAGACATATTGTGTGTGTGCATTAACCCTTTCACTCTGTTGTTTACAGGTTGCAGTGCGACTGTCAGCATCACACCTGCGGCGTATCTTGTGACCAGTGTTGCCCTGGATACCACCAGTTGGCATGGAAACCAGCCACGACCTACAGTGCCAACGAGTGTGAACGTGAGTGCGTGCAAACACACAGACACACACACAGGGTCGTGACCCCTGCAGAGAAATGTGCTTCCTGCGTGGGGTCAGGTGACCTCGCGGGTCCGTGTGAATTAAGAACATCCTCGCTGGGCTTTTCAATCTGCCGCTCGTCCGCTGTGACGGGCAGCTCCGCCCATGTGCTCTGGCCATCTTTGCTGATTCGATGAAAGCCCAGTCGCCACGTTTTAAGAGCCTGCGTGTGTTCCTCGTTTTCTGCCCGGTGTTGTAGGTCCAGGTGTGTGTTCAGAGGCTGGTGGGAGTCACAGAGGAGGTCTGTGTGTGGGGGCTTCAGGTAAACGTCAGTGTTGAGGTTTCCATCCACAAACAGTAAACTGTGTGTCTCCATCCACTGAGCTGATGTGAGCAGGACCTGTACCAGCTGTTTCCACCTCCAGGCTGGCTCCAATTGGTGACAGTGGGGGGCCCACGGCACACCCATGTTTGTGTCTGTGGAAAGCCTCATCTGTAGAGTTCAGGTGTGTTTGTGAGTGGTCAAAGGTTAAATGACTACATCGTGTGGCGCTCAGCGTCTGATCCTGTTCAGAGCTCTGCTTATGTGTACACGAGAGCGCCGTCTGTTATCAGAGCTGCAGTTATATTTAACAAAGACCAACAAGGGTATCAGTGAGGTCACCGGAGGTCGCCGAGGGTCGGCCCGGAGCCGCCGTCAGAGGGGGAGGCGTCGGTCTGTAAAAACGGAAACAGCTGTTTCTGTTCTAGGTGTGAGGCTCCGCCTCCTGAGCACGCTCACAAACATACAGACTGTCCTTAATAACTTACCTGTCTTGTTATTTTAAATGCTGGCTCCTGCTCGGGTGTGAGAACAACCCCCCACTTAATCCTAGCGTGGAACATGTGACACGTGTGAACTTTGTCCCAGATAGCGGAGAGCACAGCAGAGGTCCAGACGGACTCTCAGGAGCGCTTATCTGCCTCTCAGCGCCCGGGCGGTGCCGGCTGAATAAACCAGCACTCCTCATCCTGCAGCCCAATAATGACGGCAGGTTCCTCCGAGCCGGCAGCGTCTGAGTCTGTCTCCACAGAAACCGCTCGCAGGTGTTATCGGGCGTTTCAGTCAGATTAGAAATGTCTGAAACGCCCGTCCCGCCCTTTCCCAGGATCAGCATGCAGTTTACACAACATTCCAAAGCTGGAACGTTTTTCTGGGATTACTGTGGATAACTGTGTGTGCTCCACACAGGTAAATGCTGCTGCCTTCGTCTCACGTGTGGGAATAACAGCTTCAGCCTCAACATCACACCTGGAAGCTACCTGAGCTCATGGTGCAGATGTGGCAGCAGCTGGAGGAGCAGCCTGACTGTAATCAGACATGAAACAGTGCGTGTGTGTGTTTCTCTCCTTTCACCGTGTTTGACTTTGTGTTCAGACAAACGTGTGATCATGTGACCCTCGGCGGCCTGTAATCTGCTAAACAGCGCCTGTCACAGGAAACAGGAAGAGCTGAGCAGACGAGTGCAGAGTTTACCTTAATGATCGAGTGTGTGCTGTCGGGGTTTCCCCAGGGGTGTGTGTGTGTGTGTGTGTGTGTGTGTGTGTGTGTGTGTGTGTGTGTTGGTTAGAGGAATGAGAGGTGCTGATTGGTGATGATGTCGTGCGTGACGCAGCCAGCTGTGTCTGCTTCGTGGTTTCCTCTGAATCTCAGGAGTGACTCTCGAGTGTGAATGAGGATGTAAATGAAGCGCAGGTGTATCCTGGTCACACCTGCGAGTGTTTCTTCTTCAGGTGTGTCTTCACCTGTCTGTGTTCTCACCTGCAGCCTGCAACTGCCACCGTCACTCTTTCGACTGTTACTATGACCCCGAGGTGGACGAGAGGAGAGCCAGCCTCGACATCCATGGACACTACAGAGGGGGCGGAGTCTGCCTCAACTGTCAGGTACCTGACACACCTGAAACTGTGTTAGTGTGCGACCTGTGATGACTGACTGTAATGGGAACTTTTCCCTCTCAGCATCACACCACTGGAGTCAACTGTGAGCGCTGCGTCCCCACCTACTACAGGTCACCTGACCACGCCATCGACTCGCCGCTGGCCTGCTCACGTGAGCCTGACACACACACACACACACACACACAGGTCATCTTCTTCTGTCCCATCCTCCTAATCTCTTGTCCCACCCACAGCCTGTGACTGTGATGTGGAGTTTACAGACGGTACCTGTGAGGATCTGACCGGGCGATGTTTCTGCAAACCGAACTACACCGGGGAGAACTGTGACTCGTGCGCCGCCGGCTTCACCGGCTTCCCCGAGTGTTACCGTGAGTTTCACAAACACCTCAAAGCCAGCGGGTCACTTCCTGGAGGGTTCCCTGCAGCTTCAGCCTCAAACAAATGCACTCACTAGGTGCTGCGAACACAGCTGCTGTGGGCGCCCTGTGGGTGGCGCTGTGCTGCAGACGCAGGAACTTTGTTTGACTGACACATAACCAGAACAAAAGGCGAGGAACAAAGACACACAGCAGCAGGCAGAGGACCATGAGGGGCGGGTACAGGTGTGGGCGGGGCTCTAGTACAGGAAGTTAAACTAGAAGAACACGTATGGACAGACTAGCCCTCTTAACCTAAACTCCCTCTAACATTGGAACTACAGCGATCATAAGTACAGTACAGCCGAACAGCTCAGAGGATTCGAGGTTCACTAAAGGAGCCCAAAGAAGTTTGATCGCAGCTTTTTATGACTGTAAATTTAGAAGAAAGCAGATCACAACCAAAGAATTCACATCCACAAATCACATCAGAGCAGGCTCACCGCTGTGATGGTGTGAGCAGCACGCCGCTGTGCTTACACAACCTGACCTCTGCTGTCTCTGCCCTACAGCCAGCCCCACACACCCCACCACCATCAACGGGGAGGCCAGACCAGCAGGAGAGATCATCAGTGAGTGTGCAGCACACACACACACACACACACACACACGTGTCTGTGCTGCTAAATATAAGTGATGGTGTTTAGTGCACAGACGGTTTCACTGATAAACACAGATCTGTCAGCTCACCTTGACTTCAGCGTGGATGTTCCCACGCTCTCCTGCAGCCACTCGCTCAGGTTTGCAGGAGGAGCCTGAGGTGAGTTCACTGAGAGGAACGTCTAAGCGAGGCTGTGTTCTGTGTGCAGACTGCGAGTGCAGCGCAGCAGGAACCGTGGAGAACTCGTGCAGGGCCGACCCTCGGACCGGGACCTGCATCTGCAAACCGGGTTTCACCGGAGACCACTGCGACGCCTGCGCGCCGGGCTTCTACGGGCTCAGCTGTGAGGGTGAGACGTGCACATTTAAGCCTAACACGTCAGGAACATCCCCACGGCTGCACGAAACACACGAGCTGCAAAAAGCAGCATTTTCATCTCCACCCATCTCCAACTGAGCTGACATCACAAACTCCACCCATCTCCCACAGTCACACCTGTGATCTGATGACTCACAGCCGTCCAATCACAGAGCCGAGGGGACGACGTCCTGCTTGTTTCAGTAATCCACAAACACAACACTGACACGTGTGTGTGTGTGTGTGTGTGTGTGTGTGTGTGTGTGTGTGTGTGTGTGCAGCCTGTCAGTGTGCAGGGCCTGGCTGCCTGGACGGGTCATGTGACGAGGTCACCGGTCACGGTGTGTGTCGCGGCGGGTTCCTGGGTCCTCAGTGCGATCGGTGTGCTCCGGGCTACTTCAGCTACCCGCTGTGCCAGCGTAAGTCCCGCCCATCAGACCCGGACTCTCAGTTACACTCAGAGATCTCCTCATGACCTCCAGCACGCGTGTAGCTCAGCGTGTCGTTCAGCTGGAGCTCACACATGAGCGTAGTGACAGTGTGTAATAATCCTGCGAGCCCACGCTGCAGTCACAGTCTGCGCCACACCACAGCGAGCTCTGTGACGAGCTGAACGGCCTTACGTGCACTCAGCAGCCGCAGCTCACCGTCTCGTTGTGTGTCGGCTGTGTTTGCAGTGTGTGGATGCAGCTCGCTCGGCTCTCTCCCTGAAGGCTGCGACGCCGCCGGGCGCTGTCTGTGCAGACCGGAGTTTCAGGGTCCTCGATGTGAGCAGTGCAGATCTGGATTCCACTCCTACCCCGACTGTAAAGGTGAGAGAACCTGACACACATGGAAACACTGACCGCACCCTTCTTACGAGGTGTTACACCACATCGTTAAATTTCACTGGAGTTCAACAGTTTACGTGAAAAAAGGCTCAGAAGCGTCTAATGAAGGAGGACACCTCTGGGTCAGGGTTGTAGTTTAATCCTGGACCAAGTGGAAAGGTGAGACTGAGAGGAGCCAAACA